>NC_079134.1:38250166-38423108 GCF_945859705.1 Episyrphus balteatus
TTTTTGCTTCGTGAAACGTAAAATCACAAAAACTATACACATCCAAACAATAACTATGCATGTATAGTATATATTCAAGACATCATGCCGTTGACAATGGCTATAATAACAACGCAGAAGCGCTCCCTTTTTCCATTGGAGCAGCATCAGCTAGCGCCTCTTAATGTTAACGACACGAAAGAAAAGGGTGATGGAAGAGCAAGCAAACTATTATAAGGCAGATCACCATTGGTGTCAAGGATTCCACGGAAGGATTCAAGAATAGGAATTTTTGAAAAAGAATTCAAACGATTTCCAACAACAAAAACGACACTTGAGAGTCGCCTCTAACACATCTGCTGTTTTTCTATTTATTTTTTTGCTCTTGATAGAAAAAAACAAAACAAAAATAAAGTAGGAGGGCCGCAGTAAAGAGCCTTGCGGAACACCATGTGCAGTGCAATTACATTGTCATCACACCTTTTCCTATAAATAGTTAGTGTTTTTTTTATTTTGTTTTGTCTGTGTGTGTGTGTTTGTATGTAGTTGTTTCTATTCTCTAAGATTGCTCCCCTGTGCTTGGTGGCATTTTAATTGTAATCACTGCGAGTCTTGGGATAATTACAATTCAAAAGAAATTGTATAAGAAGAACGTCGTCCCTATACCGACGAAAGAGGAAAGGAATGCATAGTAGGTAGTTGCAAATAATGTGCCACGACATTCCGGTAGCAACAAATGAACAATAAAGTCAACAAGAAGAAGAAATGAATATTAAAAAAAAAAAAACACAAAAAGTTGGAGAGAGAGAGAGAAAAAAACAAGGAAACAGTCAAAAGGACATAATAATAGGAGCAAAGAAGTCTTCCACAAAACAAGAATGTCATTTGGCAAGGACTTCAATGGAGGATGCCGTGTATCTGTATGTAAAAATTGTACCTACAAGCTACGACACCTGATGTTTAACGGTGACGGCAGCTAGTACAGCGCATATTGCATAACGGTAGTGGAGAGAAAATCATAAACAATTTCTAGGGTTGACGATGGTTAACAAGTTATTTGTTTCATTTAGGTAGACGTTGTGTGTGCGTTTCCCTGTGTTCTTATAGGGTACATCACCTAGGTACCTTTGCCTACCTTCGGTTCTTCTAAAAGGTTGTAGGTATTATCGTGATGCCATTTTTTTTTTTGCGTTGTTGTTGTTGTTTTGAATGAATGAAAGAATTTTTGCTTCACAAAGGAATATTGTTATTTGTTTGTTGAGTTCATTTTGAAGATTAAAATTTGCATCAAGGACTCTGTGCCTGGTTGTGGATTTTTGTATAGAAAAGGGTTCCATCCCTGTCGCCTGCCAAAGATGTAACTTTATATAAAAAAAATGATGAGAAGAAGAAGAAAAAATAAAAGTGGTGGTGGCATAGGGTAAACTGTGTGTGTATATAGCTGTTTTGAAATGAATGACATTTTTGCTACTATAGTACCTTTTATATATGCTCTATGCAACAAATGAATAAGAAGAAAATGGGGATGGGTCGAGAGGACTGTTTTAATCAGTTTCTATGTTTTAATTTTTTTTTTTTTTTTTATAATTCTTCAGCTGCTACCTACCTTACCTACCTTGTTTTGTGTATTGTTTGATTATGAAAAAAAAAACACAGGTGCCGAATAAATGGTTATGGCGAGAAATTAAAAAGGGAAGTGAATTTTTACTATCATCAATGTAGCGTTGTGATGTTTTTGAAAGAATTTAATTTTAAACTTTAGTTTTTTTTTTGTTTAAAAATTATTATTTATGTATGTATTGTATAGGTGCAGGTGTAGGTACAACATACGAATCGACGTCTGTTGCTTCAGGGTATTATTAATCAACATTATAGTTGAACGAACTACGGTTGTTGTGATTATGGATGAAAGAACGGTGTTGGTGTGGGCAACACGAATGTTCATTAATGTAAAATCTCTTTGGGGACATAATGCTACTGTATCCTGGTTGTGATGAAAGGTTGTGAGTTAACTGGTTTGAGGAAATAAAAGTCTGCGGAACTTCTTTATTCTTCTTTATTCAATTTCTTAAAATATTTAAAATAAATTACAGTAAAAATATTGCTTCATGCTAAAAAATCGAATGTCACGCCCGTAATAATAATTTGTCACGCCCGAAATCATATTAAACCCATTACATTTGATAGAATTTTTATTTAAAAATTTATTTGGAAAACAAAAACACACTAAAACCTTCAAAAATTTTGATTTTCTATTTGAAAATAAGAAGTTTTTAAAATGTCACGCCCGTAACGCGATAAAATGAAGTGTTTTTAAAATTTATTTATACATAATAAGATGTATAAATAAATGGTCTACTCATTACTTAAGTTCTCTTAATTTTGAATAATCACTGAATAATTCATTAAGTCATGAGTAAAAGTGTCACACCCGTAACGATTGAAATGCATAGGAGTTTTTGTGGACAAATTTATTGAGTATTTTAAGCTTATTTATAATTGAATTTTAATAAAGTTGAGAAAAAAAATAAATAAATAACAGAAACATTAAACAAAATTTTAATTTCAAATTGTTAAATGAAAAAAAAAAAAGAACAAGATAAAATAAATAGGAAAAAATGCAAAAAGTAGTTAAAAGAAAAAAATTATTTATAAATAATAAAAAAATAACGCATTAAGTCATGAGTTTAAATGTCACACCCGTAACAATTGAAACGCATAAGGGTTTTTTTAATTTTGATGGCCAAAGTTGTTTAGTATTTTTTTTAAGCTTAACATTTTTAACTAAGAAAATTTTTTTAAAAATGTATTCAAACCAATAGTAAATAGTAAAGTTGAAATAAAATAAATGGAAAAAAATAATATGCCAAAATTAGTTGAAAAATGTATAAAAAAAAAATAAAAAAAATTACCTATATAAATAAAAAAAAATAAATAAATAAAAATTAAAAATAATATATTTAAAAAATTAAATAAAAAATAAATTAACAACACTTTCGATGTATATTTTTTGACATTTGCAGACAATCAACACTTAGAACTTTTAAAAATTGAAATACCTACTTTATTTTCCATTCTCTTTTCATTCGCATTTTTAGCTTATTTTAACAAGTAAATTGTATAAACTTATATTTAAAATGTAAATACGCAAGCATAATGTATTTACTCAAGCTAATTTTTCCTAATAATAAAATAATAAATTCAAACCTTTCAAGTCTTCAATAATTCAACTCCTAAACAACTACATATTCGTAAGTAAAATATTTGTAAAACAATATCCCAAAATTATTAGCATCAAATTATTTTACCTAGAAATATATACAAAATCAAAACAGTTTATTTTTAATATTTCAACTTAAATGCTAATATGTACCAACTTACCATTTATATTTATTATTACCTATTTATGCAAAAAAAAAAAAAACATTCCATAATTAATACAATAAAACAAAACTAAATTACAAAATAGATACAAATTGAACAAAAAAAAAAAAAAAATATATTATAATACAAATTTTATTATTTGTTAAATGAAAACAATCTAATCATGAATTTCACATTTAATTCAATAAAAATTCATAATCATTTAATAGAGTTTTCTCCAAAAAAAAAAATAAAAAAAAATATTTAAAATAGTTCCGGTGATTTGAATTCAAAACATTTGTTAAATGAACTAATCCAATAAAAAAAAAATTGTGAAAAAGTTCCAATATACACGAGTCATATTTACCATAATATTTGTGTATTATTTTTCATCTCCCATCAGGGATACCTTTTCACAAAAAAAAAAAAAAATAATAATAATAATGGTATTTTATTGTTTTGTTTACAATCAATTTAATTTTAATTTTTAATTATAATCTATGAATGTGAAATTCCCCAAAAATGAAAATAAAATAAAATTTTTAGAGTAAAAATATTTTCAATACAAAATTCATACTCATTGTTTCAATAATAAAATAAAATTATAAAAAAAAAAAAAAACAAAAAATAAACAAAAATATGCAACACTATATTAAATTTGTGGTAATGAAAGTGCGAAATTTCTAATTACCCTCTCTAATTGGAAAAAAAAAAACTCTGAAAATAAAATAAATAAAATGGACACATGAAATTCTCCATCAGATTAAAATGAATTCGCGGTATATTGCCAACCTTTCAACACTCAATGACACGACCAATTTGTTAAACTGACCATAAACTCATTAGAGTGACAGTTTTTATTTTTAAAACATTATTTTTTTTTTTCTACTGCTATCGAAGCAGAGTAAAGCTTAATAAACGGTTGCAAGCTACCGAATTTAAAATCCATAATATATGAGTTTTTGACCGTGTGCTTGTCGTCGTTGATGTTGTTGCCACTGCCGCTATTGCCGCCGGCCGGTTGTTCATCGTCCTTTTTTACCTATACCTACTTTATAATGTACATCATCGACCAATAAAAAAAAAAAAAATTACCAAATTCAAGAACACCACCAAGCGAAGTGGTGAATAATTTAAAATGACAATCGTGTTTAGACTTCGAAATAAGAAAATAAGACCAAAAAGTAACCTCCCTTTAAAAATTTTACACTCTGCATTTTTTGATTGAGGTTTAATTCAGTTAATTACTGAAGGTCTTCGACTCGCAGATAGTTATAAGAGAAGTGGTGGAGAGATAGTAGAGAAGTAGTGTAAAGGTAGTAGAGAAGTAATGGAGAAAGAATGGAGAAGTTATAGAAAAGTAATGGAGAGTAATGAAGTAATGGAAAGCTAATTGAGAAGTAATGGAGAAGTAATGAAGAGGTAAAGTAGAGAGTAGAAGAGAAGTAATGGAGAGGTAGTAGTGAGCTGGCAGAAAAATAGTAGAGAAGTAATGGAGAAGTAATAAGGAAGTACTAGAAAAGTAATGGAGAAATAATGTAGAAGTAATGGAGAAGCATTAGAGAAATAATGGTAAGCTAATTGAGAAGTAATGAAGAGGTAGAGTAGAGAGTAGAAGAGAAGTAATTTAGAGGTAGTAGAGAGCTGTCAGAAAAATAGTAGAGAAGTAATGGAGAAGTAATAAAGAAGTACTAGAAAAGTAATGGAAAAATAATGTAGAAGTAATGGAGAAGTAATGGAAAAGCATTGGAGAAGTAATGAAGAGGTAGGACATAGGTAGAAGAAAATTGTAGAGAAGTAATGGAGAAGTAATAAAAAAAGTAATGGAAATGTAATGGAGAAGTAATGAAGAGGTAGAGTAGATAGTAGTAGAGAAGTAGTGGATATATAGTAGAATGATAGGAGAGAAGTAGTGGAAATATTGAATAGAAATTTAGATTTTTCAAAAACTGCTTCCGAAACCGAGTTTTTGAAAAATAAAAAAAAAAATCAACCATCAATCGAACAATCTAGAGTGTATTTATTTCTCTTCAAACGATTTATATAATGAAACATCATAGTATAGATATACAGTATATATATGAGAGGGAAGGCAAAAAAAAAAGATATAAAATAATATATTCGCGTAAAATGCAGAAGATTTTAACATTTTTACATGTGTTACCACTTGACAGCTGCATGAGTGGAATGTTTAATTATCCAGAGGGAATCTATAGATGATTCCAATTTTTTTTTTCACTTCTCTGTGTGTCTCCATTTTTACTCATTCTCCCGCTGGGTGTTTTTCGGGGGTTTTGCCTTTTATTGGGTAAAAATATTTCTGCTTGATTTGAAAATTTTCGAAAAAAAGTTCAAGAAGTAGTACGATGTCAATGTGTTGTAGATATGTGGTGTGGGTGCTTTGTATCATTTTTTCGTTACTCGTGGAGATATATATTTTTTTTGTTCATTCTTTGTTTGATTTTTAGATATTTTTGAATGATGGATTGTAACCGCTACTGGCGGCGGTGGTGTATAGAGTTAGTTGGGATTGTCAAAGAGGTAGCACAAGAAATTGGTGGAATATGAAAGGAAAGATTAATGGCAAGAGCAATTTTTCTTTTTTTTTTTGAATTGGTGGTTTTTGTTGATACTTTTGCTCAATGAAGGAAAAAAATGAAAAAAAGAAAGATGAATGATCGATTTGAATAATTTTATTGAATTTTATCTTTTTTTTTTGTTTTTGATGGAAAATATTAACCGTCATGAACTTTTTACTCAAGCAAAAGAAGATGGATATCAAAGTGTTTTTCTGCCTTTTGGTTGAAAGCCTGAAGATATATTATGAGTTTTTTTTTTTATTTTTTTTGTTTATTCTACTTGCATACTTTGTCTGGTCTTTTAAATAAACTTATTGACAAAACGATAAAAAAAAAATGAAAAAGTAAAAAGAAACCAAAAGTCTAGACGATTAACCTTCATTTTTGAAACGAAAACTCTTTAGATTGAAAAATGAGATAACTTTGTCTACCAGATAATATATGTAAGAAGAAAAAAGTATTGTCATTTCTAAAAATTTAACTTAAAATTTTAAGCCCAAAGAGTCACAAGTTTTAAGGGAAATTTCGTTTTTCGAAGATGAAATTGAAAAAAAGAAAGTGTGGGAGAGGATTTTTGTATGAGGTGTGAAAAGGTAGAAAAATTTGATTGAACTGGTGTAACAGTTTTTTTTTTTATTTATGATAATGTTTCCACATAAAAATAAAATGATTTTCCGTTTAAATTAAGTGGATTTTTTTTTTTAATTTGCACAATAAAGAAATTAGGAAAATTTGTCCGCTTGATTTAAGACGGAAGTCAAAATCATGCAGAAACCCGCTTAATTTATTACGGAATTCGCTTGTTTTTTTTTTTTTTATTAAAATGCACATTCAAGAAATTAAGAAGATTTGTTTGTTAAATTTAAGACGTCAATTTTGCAAAAAAAAAACAATAAACAACAGAAATCCGCTTAATTTAATACGGAATCCGCTTTTTTGTAATTAAAATGTTTCAATGATTTTACGCTTAAATTAAGTGGATTTCTTTTAAATTTACACACACAAGAATTTAAGAAGATCTGTCCGCTTAATTTAAGACGGAAGTCAATGTGGCAAAAAAAAACATGCGGAAATCCGCTTAATTAATAAGGAATCCGCTTGTTTTTAGGTGGTCTTTTTTCTCCTTGTAAAACATCACTATATTTCTAATCCAAATCAATCAGTCATATAAAAAAAATTAGCAAATATAAACTAAATTCCATTGAATGATAAAATCTAACAATTAAAAAAAAATTTAAACAAATGAAAGTGAAAAAAATTTGAATTTTGGCCTTTGACTTTTCTGTTCTCCAACAAAAATCTCCTGAATCAAAATTTACTGACTAAAGCAGTTTCCTTTTTTTCCTCATTTATTTTTCTTTTTTTTTTCTTCCATTTTAAACATATTCATATCCCTTTTTATTTAAGTTAATAAATTAAAATCAATTCAATTTCTTTTTATTGACTATTTGTATATGTTCTGAAAACTAGATAATTTTCATATTAACCCTTTTAGTCAAATAAATAACCAATAACGAAAAAAAATAAGGGTATAACACACTAAATAAAAAAAAAAAAATACATATCGACTGGATACTGACATTTTTATTGAATATAGAGAAGTTTGTCTGAGAACCTGATTTGAATTTTAATATTGGAAATTTTTTTTGTATCCCAAATATATTTTTTTTTTATTTATTCAAATCCCTCGAAAAAAGCCTTTTTTTTATAAAATGTTAATGTTTCTCTATAGCTAAATACATGTGTATGAACTGCAAATATAAAACTAATTAATATCAATTCCATGTCAGGACATCAATCTGAAAATGTTATATTTTAATAATATAAATTAGGAATTAAATATTTAAATTAAAATAAAAAAAAATTATAATAATGAAATAAAATATTATTAATTTCCCATAACAATTAGTATTATTTTTATAAGTATATTTTTATGTAATAAAATATATATAGACAATACACAAAGCTTTTTGTATCGTTGTGTGGTGAAAACAATAAAATTTCATACAAAAAACCTAAAAGCCCAATAAAACCACACCTCGACACACATCACTCGCGGTTAAAACCATCGATTAAAGGGTTAATATTTTGTTTTATTGTTTTTGTTTTTAATTATTCAACCAAATTCAACGCAGATACAATGTTTCATTTGTTTTTATGCTTTTGTTTTGTGGATGTATCTATTTATGTGTGTGTGTTTTCATTAATGCTAGAATTTATAGATACACTCTGTGACAAATGATTTTTTTTCTTAATTTTTTTTTATTTATTTTATTTTTTAAATTATAGATACTTT
This sequence comes from Episyrphus balteatus, assembly GCF_945859705.1. Classification (NCBI taxonomy): domain Eukaryota; kingdom Metazoa; phylum Arthropoda; class Insecta; order Diptera; family Syrphidae; genus Episyrphus; species Episyrphus balteatus. The sequence goes on from NC_079134.1 coordinate 38,258,384, forward strand.
TTTTTATTTAAAAAAAAATTTTTTTATTTTTTATATATTTTTTTTTTAAATTTCTACTTTTTTATTTTATTTTTCTTATAAAAAATCTAATTTTTTTTTAAATTTAAATGTTTTTTTTTTTTAAATCGTTTAAATTTTTTATAATTTTGTTCTAGTGGTCGTTTTTTTTTTCAAAATTTAATATACGTTCCCTCATAACTTCTAAACTATTTATTATAATTTGACAAACGAGGCATCGTTGGAAGCGTCTTGCCTCTCCACTGGTTATAGGCTATCTAACGACGTTTTCTAATATAATGCCCTCTAGTCGCGAAAGCTATTAACTACAGATTTTGTGCTTATTTTATTATTATTTTTTCTAATTTTTTTGTTTTTCTAAAATTGTTTTAATTCTTATAATTTTGTCACTATTTTTTTTCCAATTTAATAATTATACACCTAAACTTAGTTTTAAGTTAAAAGTCAATGTACATTCCCTCATAACTTCTAAACTACTCCTTGTAATTTGGCAAATGAGGCATCGTTGGAAGCGTCTTGCTTGTCCGCTGGTTATAGGATGTCTAACGACGGTTTAAACATAAAAAAAAAACAATTTCCAGATAAAATCAAACGACATAGAGGGTATCCATTTATTCTATCTCAATCAGAAAGTGTTATAAAATAAACGAACAAAATTTACGTGGTGAATGGATAATTGAAATACCAAAGTGTTGGGCAAATACTGGTGCACGCAGCATAAATGATCATTTCTGTTGTCCTCTCTCTTCCAATTCATTCCATTCGATTCGCAACCAATACAAGAATCTACTATTACACTAGATATTTTATTTATTGTTGGTTATCTTCTGTGTAAATCCTGCATAACCATTCAACCAACATTTATATATCGGGATTTTATGTTTTTTGAAATTACACAAAAAAAAAAAATAAATAAAAAAAATTAAAAAAAAAAATATCCTTTTTTCCTATTTGCATCTCTTTGTATGGCGGCTATTAACTGGTATTTGTTGGGCATAGTAGATGCAGTATCTGTGTGTGCAAAGCTTTGGTTATAAGCTAGATCAGCAAAAGTCAACAAGGAATTAATGAATATATGCGACCAACCAACGACGACGACTCTCTAAGTAAATGTACCATGCAGGATATGGAGATGAACAGAGAAAAAAAATTTGTAACTAAGCGCAGGTTGGTTTAGAAAAATATGAAAAAAAAAAAAAACAGGAAGGACACCATCTATATCCATATCTATATAACTCCTCTTCGACTATGTGCAAACAATTTGGATTTAATTCAACATGGAGATGAAAAATAAAAAAAAAAGAAAATCACAGGAGAAAAAAAAAACATATAAAAAGGACATTGTTGTATAGGGACTAGCAGCAAAGGTAGCTAGCTATATCCTGTTAGGAAAAGTATAAATTCATTTGAACATTGATACGGCAGACCAACCACGACCACTACCTACTTCGGCATGCACACAAGCGGATGGGACGGACAACGAGGACGATGAGGACGACCATCATCATCATCATCGTAGTGGTTGCCATGTAAACATCAGAGATTTTGTCTTCCTTGTAATACTTTCTAGCCGCACAATATCCTGTGATCCTTGTTCTATTACTGTACCCCAAAGTTTATCACCCATTTAACCGTTGGTTTTCTTTTTCTTTCTTATATTTTTTTTGTTTTTTTGTCCTGTTAGTCTTTGGTCCTTTGGAAAAGGTATTACTATGTATATATTTGTACTCAAACAATGTTTTGTCATTCTTCTATCTTAGTTGTCGTCCTTGGTCGCTCTGTTGTTGGAGCCATAATCCATGTCTGGAGAGCCGTCGACTTTATTACCTTTTTCTACTTCTACTTTATTATTATTTTTTTTAATATAATCATGTATACCGATAGAGATGGATGTATGTTTGTATAAATGTTCATTGGTTTTGTCATCATCGCCATCAAACAAAAATCTGAAAATACACACACACACACAAACAAAGTTGGATGCATTCGATGTTTTTTACAAAGTAAGAGAGCTTTATTTGTCCTTGAATATAGTCCTTGAAAGGTTTTTGCTTTGTTTGATCCTTGAAAATTTTGTTTTCTTGTTTTTTTTTTTTGTACCTTCACAAATATTTTAAAATTAAATTATCCTTATGAAGAGAATATTAGGATGTCCTTTTAGGACATTTATATTTTGAGACATAAATGAACAATCTACAAATTTACAACATCGCTTCGCAGACTTTATTTTGTCAATCAATCTAAATACAAATTGTTTGTTCTGTATGAATGAAAGCGAATCCATATGATATGGATGAAAATATTATCATTGGAGATTGTTTGTCTTTGGTTATTTTATTATCCTGGGATTTTATTTGGGTTCTTGGAATTTTTGTTTTTTTTGTTTGTTATTTTGCTATCTCTTGAGATTAGATATTTTTATTTTTGTCTGAGTAATTTTATTTAAGAGCAATTTTTTTATTTGGTGAAATGTTGATAATTTTATGAAATTGGAAAAAAAAATAATTTTTTTTTAAAGGACATGAAGGAACGTAAAGGGTGTGACATTTTTTAAAATTTAAATTATTCACTCATTATTCGATATTAATAGAATTAAACTTAACTAGTCTATTTAAAGGAGTCTTGATTTAATTTCAATGCATATAAATCTAAGTTATGTTACGGGCGTGACATACAAAAATAACCGAGTGTTGATTTTCTGTAGGTAACTTTTAACAATATGAAACAAAATTTTGTGATCTTAAACTTTCGGGAGGGGCAAGTAAACACAATGGTTGTGATAAGAAAGGGTAACGGGTGTGACATTTTTTTATATATGTACATAATTTTTTACATTATTCAATATTAATAGAATTAAATCTGAGTACTCTAATTATACATATGACATGCGACTTTATTCTATCCAAATTTAAAATATGAAGCTATGTCACAGGTGTCACATAAAAGTACCTTAATAATATTTTGCAGCACCTTTGTACAGTGAGACACATAATACGTTTTTTTTTTAAATTTTACGGGAGGGACTTAATAAGTGTGTTAAGGAAACGTAACGGGTGTGACAGTTTTTATCTGTATGTAATATATTATTCACCCATTATTCAAAATTAACAAAATTAAACTAAAGTTATCTAAGTAGGCATATGACATGTGACTTGATTTATTTTAAATTAAAAACTTAGCATTGTTATGGGTGTGACATAAAAATATTTGAATGTTCATATTCAGTAGGTACCTTTGTACAAATAATCACAGAATGATTTGTTTGAACAATTTTACGGGTGGGAAAAGTAAACGTAAAGGGTGTGACAAGGAAGTGTAATGGGTGTTACATTTTTTAAATAAAAATATCAATAATATGAATAAAAATACAAAATAAAACCTATAAATATAAAAAATAAAAATATAAAAAAAGAAATAAAAAGAAAATAATTAAAAAAAAAAAAAAAAATATAGGTAATTAAAAGAAAAAAAAATTATGAAACAAATAAAAAAAAAAAACATTTTTTTCAATAACAAAAAAAAAAAAAATAGATTGCAAAAGTTCTAAAGCCTTATCTCTGAACTAAATTTTACCTAATTTCAAATTCTATATTCCAGTAGTTATTTTTTCTTAAAGACATCAGAAACTTAGTCTGTTTGAACAAAAAGATGTTCTTATCCATTTGTCACCTTAAAAACTTAGCATCATTAAAATATATCATTTTTTTTTATTTTCAAAAAAATACACATTTTTAACTGAAAATGAAATCAAATAAAGCATTTTTGTATTTATGAGGTCACGACCTTCCTCTTAAAACTTATCTTAAATTAGGTATATAATAAAACACTTCTTATCCTATAAAAATCAACAGATGGCAGCACATTATACCTTACCTCCTCCACTTATATTCAAACATATACAAAAATAAACTCTCCACTTAGATTAAATATAATAAACTTCCTTTAGAAGTCTTGTGTCAACTTAAATTAGAGCACCAAAAGGACCATGGACTGAGTTGTGACTCGACAATTGTTCTAGTTTTTTATAACCATCTTTGAAATGCAAAGATGCAAATTCTTGAACTAGATTTTTTTTGAAAAACTCATCGTATTTGCAAAAGTCTACCGCACATTTAAAATGTAGGTTTTTAGTTTTAACAGTTTTCATAGTACAGTAGTAAGTAGGTGGTAGTTCTCTCTGTGTCCGCCTGTCAGCTTGATTGGACCCTCATTTGGTGCCCAAGAATAATTTTTTTTTTTTTTTTTGTCATAAACAAAGTTGTTCCAATTCATTATTTTTAATTTCTTTTTTTTTTATATACAATTTTTTTTTTTTTGTATGATGAAACTCGAGCGCAGCAAGTGAGGGCATTCTCATTTAGTAAATGAATTCAGCTTGACTCGAAGAGTCCTTGGTTAAATGAACTCCAGAAGGGAAAATGTAGTCCGTAACATAAATAGTTGACAGTGCTTTTGAAAATGAGAGAGAGATATAGACCTAGAGTACACACGACACGAAGCAGAGTAGAGTAGAACACAGAGTATCTACTATCTTAGTTGTAGTAGGTAGTTAGTAGGTATGTGTGCGCAGCTTGAAGAATCTCTTCAACACATAAAATATGCTACTAATTTTTGTTTTTTTTTTTTTTATACAATTTTAGTTAAGGTATGTGGACTGCCATATAATAAATGTCCTGTCACATATGTCTTCATCCTTGAAGCTTTGGTATAAATGTGCTTGTTCTTGTTCTTCTTCCTCCGAATTATAAGGATTGTGTCCTCGTACAGTCAACTTATTCCATTTCTCAAAAACCCACTCTCTCACTGGTTGCTGTGTGGAGGCGAAAGTATAGTAGCATTTGAATTATATACAGGTGTTGTATAGGTTGAGAGGATAGGGTTTTTTTTTTTTTGTATTCCAGTGGCGTCTTCTCATTTGGCCACAATTAATTATTGTGTGTGCTCTTCTGCCATCCCAGGTGAGATCTTTTTAATTATAAAAAAGAGGTAGAAACACTAACCAATCTGTCAGCAAAAATTAAAGTGTGTTAGAGAGAAACTGTGACTTTACTCCAGGGGGCTATTAAGGTAGATTGTTGATGGGTGCTGTTAAAAGGGTCTTTTGGAGGCATTTCACTCAAAATGACTATCCCTTATATGAGTGCAGGTGTTTAAGGTACCTTAGAACCGATCGTGACGTTCTACAACTGGTAAGGACTTATGCGCCAAAGATTAGGATCTTTGAATTAGTGGATGCGTTAAGGATTTACTTGCCTTCTGCATGTACTTATTTTGGTGGTATGACACAATTTGGTATATAACACTCAAACAGCCATGTCACCTTGAGTGCAACTCAACTCAAACTCTCTCCGATTTATCTCCATCAACTCTAGACCGTGTTGTGTGTGTGTGTGTGTGTGTGTGTGTGTGTGTGTGTGACATTTTAATTAAGGGTATGCAAAAGCAGGTTAACATCAGCCAGACATTTGACGACAACTTTAGAACTGGGGCCTGAAATTAAGCCCTTCAAGCTGAATTTCTCCCAGCGATGGAGACATGGTTGCCAAGTGGGTAGTTTATACATATTTTCATTATTAAGTCACCGAAAAAAGTGATGTACATTTTGGAGTTTCAAGACTTTTCATTTCAAGTGACAGTATTTTTTGTATGAATTCTTCAAACTAGTGATGGGAACTATCGAATAAAAACTATCAAACTATCGATAGTTGTAAAATATTCATTCATTCGATAGTTTAAAATCATTCATTCGAATAGTTTTTTCGTTCGATAGTTTTTTATTCGATAGTTTTTTCGTTCGAATAGTTTTTTCGTTCGATAGTTTTTTATTCGATAGTTTTTTCATTCGAATAGTTTTTTCAAACGATAGTTTTTTCATTTGAATAGTTTTTTTATTCGATAGTTTTTTCATTCGAATAGTTTTTTCATTTGAATAGTTTTTTCATTTGAATAGTTTTTTCAAACGATAGTTTTTTCATTTGAATTTTTTTATATTCAGTTACTGTTTTCTTTCAGTATCACAATCTAATAGATTGTGTTTTTTTTTTATTCAGTCATAATTTTATTTCTCTACTATTTTCTTTTTTCTCTTGATTTCACAATTTAATTGTAAATGATTTTATCTGCATTTGAAGAAACGACTGAAGGAAGATAAATGATGATACACATATTGTGTGATCTTCCAAATGATATCTTGAAAGTTTTTCAGGACTGAATTTATGTGTTTTATGTTGGAGTGCCCATATTTTCAAAACAAAGGCGGTAAAGAAGAAAAAGAAAGGCGACAAGGTGCATGAAAAGAATAGAAGTTATCTGTCGGTCAGTGCGGTGTCATAAAAAAGTGACAAGAGAGAAAAAAATAACTCTTTGACCTGGAAAGCGGAACATGTTCATTGTTCAGCCAGTGTATAGTCTATGATCCTAATTAGTGGGAAAACCCATCTTTTCAATCACTTGACGAGACATGGCGCTGGAAGAAGCAAAACATTCGCACACGCACAAACAGCAGGTATATGTGTCAACAAGTGGATTTTGTAAAGGGTTGTTAATGGGTTAGACAAAAATATGATGCAACTGTGTGGTTGGTTTGGATTATTGTAGGTATATACTTTTGATATTTGCAATTTTGCTAGTGGACGAGCAAAAATAGAAAGTGTAAGAAAAGGAAACAAATCCTTTCCGGTGGTCATTTCTCAACTATTTTTTTACCTTTTTTTTACGATTTTTATATTATGTACTTCAATGTATGATGGATGCTTCTTTAAGATGAAATCGGATGAAATGTGAAAAACTTGATAAAATATTATTTTTAAATAGCAATTTTGATATCTAAAAGCTTTTTTTTATTCGATAGGTACATTAATTGATATTCATTTCAATTAATTTTTGTTTTGTTAGTTTTTAATACAGTCAAATAAGGAGAAAAAAGGGGTAAATCTCGGATTGAATGTTAGTAGAAATTTTTTTTGCTCAATATCTTCCTTTTGCCATTCTATAACATATCTCAAAAGTCTAGAAAAATCTCATGTCCGCTTGTCGCTATTTCAAGGTCAAATCGCGAAATGGAGATTTTCAAAATTAGCAAAAATAGGCTATGGTATTATATACACATATGATACATGATTTCAAGGTATTTTTTAATGCAAATTCCAAGAAATCTAAAATCAAGACAATCTGACGTCTCTGGAAAAAGTTATACCTGTTTTTCATCTGTCAACTCATATTATTATAACAGTTGCAAACTTACTGCCGAAAAAACCCTTAAAAGTTATGGTAGATGAACCAAATTTTGCATGAAAATTTTAGAATCCATCATTATTAAAAATCAAAACAATCCATTACAAAAAATATATATACCTACGAAATAATGGTATTTTTTGATGGAGGGGCAAATTTTAGGATATGCACTAAAGAAGATTCTTGTTCATCTTAGGAATAAGTGCTAATAGGCTAATTTTTTCATTTTAATCTTTGTTTGGATATTCTTTAACTACCCTTAAAAATCTAAAAACATCTCATGTCCACAAGTCCTAATTTTCTTGGTTTGAAAATAAGGTGCAGATTTTAAAAAATTAATAAGAAAAGTTTAAATTTTTATATGTATACCAACATAAGTGACATGATATAAAGGTATTCTTTAACACTTATTCCAATAAAACTCACAAACAAGTCAACCTGACCATCCTTGAAAAGTAATGCACCTTATTCATGTTGATCTGACACAAATATCTGAAGTGTAGTTTTTCAATTTTTTTAAATCTGCAACTTATCTTCAAACCAAGAAAAGTAGGACTTGCGGACATGAGATTTTTTTAGATTTTTGAGGGTAGTTAAAGAATATCCAAACAAAGATTAAAATGAAAAAATTAGCCTATTAGCACTTATTCCTAAGATGAACAAGAATCTTCTTTAGTGCATATCCTAAAATTTGCCCCTCCATAAAAAAATACCATTATTTCGTAGGTATATATATTTTTTGTAATGGATTGTTTTGATTTTTAATAATGATGGATTTTAAAATCTTCATGCAAAATTTGGTTCATCTACCATAACTTTTAAGGGTTTTTCGGCAGTAAGTTTGCAACTGTTATAATAATATGAGTTGACAGATGAAAAACAGGTATAACTTTTTCCAGAGACGTCAGATTGTCTTGATTTTAGATTTTTTTGGAATTTGCATTAAAAAATACCTTCAAATCATGTATCATATGTGTATATAATACCATAGCCTATTTTTGCTAATTTTGAAAATCTCCATTTCGCGATTTGACCTTGAAATCGCGACAAGCGGACATGAGATTTTTCTAGACTTTTGAGATATGTTATAGAATGGCAAAAGGAAGATATTGAGCAAAAAAAATGTCTACTAACATTCATTCCGAGGTTAAACCCTTATTTGACTGGATTATTTTATAGTTCCAAAGTTTATAAAAATTTCTTGTTCTTTTTTACTATTTAATATTTTTGTTATTTTTCCTTAAATATATATATGCAATTCTTATGTATTAAAATGAAAATTTTGTGTTCTTTTGGTTTTACGAGACATGATAATATATTGTTTCTTTTTGTGCGCAAATGTTTTGCCTCAGTGTGGGTTTTCCACTGTTTTCGTTTTAATTTAAATCATATCATATTTTATCAAAAATTGGGCTATCTTTTCGCAACATAGAAAAAAATTTAGCAACAACCATCTTCCTTTCTGATTCAGTACTTGTTATTTATTAGGTATTTAATGTAACCTCAGTTGAGAAATAGTATTTAAATCCTAGTTAAAAAACTGCAAACAGTGAAATAAAGTATGTCCTTTACAAGGTCAATATATTAGTAAAAACTGGAAATAATAAATCGGATGAAAAAATTGTGAGTAAAAAATAACTGAATATTTGATAGTTTTTATTCGATAGTTTATTCGATAGTTTATTCGATAGTTTTTATTCGATAGTTTATTCGATAGTTTATTCGATAGTTTTTATTCGATAGTTTTATTCGATAGTTTTTATTCGAATGAATGAATGAACGAATGAATGAACTATTCGATAGTTCAAATCGTTCAGTTACTAACTATCGATAGTTCAAATCATTCGATAGTTCCCATCACTACTTCAAACTAACTTAATAAATTTTTAAGTTCATTAACTATGTTTGGACTTGAATATCTCCTAAATAATACGGACAAATGGGAGAACAAATTTTAAGGTCAAGTTTCATGTTTAGAAAAGGGAAAAAAAAAATATTTTTAAATTCAAAAACTATGTTTGGAGATGAATATCTTCTCAATCATAATTTTAAAAAAAATTTTTTTTTTTTATATCTTCAGCTTCTTTTAATTCCCTACAAAATGAAATGTTACACGTCCTTATTTTAAAAAACAGTGAGAAAATTATAACTGGTCAAAGACATTAACGTCTTAAAAAAAAAAAATAGAAATCCATTTTTGGTAAATCTAAGTCTTCTCCTAAGCACTAAATTTGACAGAAAGAAATGAAAAAAAAATGTCTTGGTACAGACTGAGTTCCTCAGGTTTGGCCTGTCCACTCAAACTTGAAAGATTGGTGTTGGGTAGAAGGGGCCTTAGGATGATTTCGTCAACTACTTCTCGGAAGACGGGAATTTTCAGGTTCGGGCTGTCCTTTTGGATGAATTCATCAACTTGGGATGAATTCATCAACTTTGGACGAATTCATTAACTTTTTCTCGGAAGACGGGAATGTTCAGGTTCAGGCTGTCCTTTTGGATGAATTCATTAACTTTGGATGAATTCATCAACTTTGGATGAATTCATCAACTTTTTCTCGGAAGACGGGAATGTTCAGGTTCAGGCTGTCCTTTTGGATGAATTCATTAACTTTGGATGAATTCATCAACTTTGGATGAATTCATCAACTTTGAATGAATTCATTAACTTTGGATGAATACATCAACTTTGGATGAATTCATTAACTTCGGATGAATTCACAACTTTGGATGAAATCATCAACTTTGAATGAATTCATCAACTTTGGATGAAATCATCAACTTTTTCTCGGAAGACGGGAATGTTCAGTTTCGGGCCGTCCTTTTGGATGAATTAATCAACTTTGGATGAATTCATCAACTTGGGATGAATTCATAAAATTTGGATGACTGAACTTTTTCTCGGAAGACTGTGGTGATCAGATTCGGACTGTCCACTTGACTACTTGGCGGGATGTCTATTTCAAAACTAGAACCACAATCACAGCGGTCCTCTTCTTTGGTGGGTGTCTCTTCTATGTCAAGGACATTTCAATTATCATCAACTTTACACCTTTGAGAAAACTTGGCAACCCTTAAAATTTTTCTAACTCCTTCTATAACAGGTAGCAATAGTTCTTATAGTACCTATATTCCTTATGCCATATGTGTTTCTCACTTTTATTCCATTGTGTGGATGTTATACGAAATTTAAGTGAGTGTACCACACTGATGTATAAAATGATTTTGATGAATGCTATAAAGCAAAAACCCTCCAATACGTGTTTTCCCGTTCGTATAGTATTCCCTGTATATTTCCTAACTATTTCCCAGATTGCTATGATGATGTTCGTTCGTTCTCTTTTAACTATTCCAGAAAATCCTATAGGGTAATTTTCCATTGCTCATATAAGGATGGATGTGGATATGGTAGGTAGGTGGGGAGTCCTGGCTGCACTGATATAGTAGTTGTCACAGATGCTTTTTCAGGATTCTATGACAGAAATGGCAAGGATTCCAAAAAAGCAACGGAACACTGTACATCTTTACACTATACACACATCTGCTACAGCTCCAGCTAGACGATCAAGGGAATTTTGAAATACAAAACTAGGAGTAGAGAGAAAGATAGAGAAAGAGATAGAGTTCAAAAGGGAAACGTAACTCTTGGCTTGTATTCCTGAATGCTCTGTTGCTGTGTTTCTAGCTGCTGCTAGCTGGTGGCACTTGGAACATACATTTTTCGGTACAAGAAAATGTTACAGTACCTTCATAGAATGTGTAGAGTAATTCACCTTTTTGGAGGAAAATGGAAAATTGTTTTTACCATTTTGTGGAGATATAACGAAAGGATTGTGGGTGTTTTGCAACCCTTGCAACCATATGACTTAAAAAACCCTCACCCATCACTTTCTATCAAGGGTGTGGTGATGAAGATATAGCAACATAAAAGGGTAGCAGCAGGCAAAACAGCGACGGCTTTTGTTCTAAATTATGAGGTTGACTTTTTAGTCAGTTTTTTGATTGATTACACGTGCGGTGTAGTTGTGCATATGCATTTGCATTGCACACATAGAGAATTTATACCTTCTTTCCTAAAAGGGTATATAGAAGATGACATAAACTCTACCCCCGTATAACCAAAAAAAAAAAAAAAATTGTATATCTGCATATAGAGGATTTCATTCAGAATATTCTAACAAATGGGTTAGGATTTGCAATCTTAATTAGTGCGATGTGTTTTCTTTAGCTTTATTAGATTTTCAGGTTCTTTTTATAGGTTACTGAGTTTGTGTTTCAGATGTTGGCTTGTATAAATTTATCATAATTAAGGTTAACACAAATCGCAAACAATTTCGCAAAATTTAATAGAAGATGAATGATGCTAACCAATGAATACGCATTTTTTAGTTTAGAAAACAAGTTTTTTGTCTTTCTTAAAACTTTATTACCTATCCACGCACTTTGTATAAGGTATCAGGCAGTAAGTGAAAAGTTCGTTATAAATTGTTACTGAAGCACCACATCCGCACCATTTCATTTTTGTATGAAAAATTTGCTGCACCATGATACATAATTTTAGATTATTGAAAAATAAAGAAGAAAACTAACACGACCGCGACGAGATCCTTCGAATTAGAAGTCCAACGCCTTAACCACTAGACCACCTAGTCATGTTTGTACGAACTGGCAATTTGTTGTCAAAATAACTTTGAAGACGACTTAAACATTTGTATAAATACGAGAATAGAATTTCTGATCATGGTGCAGATGTGGTGCTGCGGTGGTGCATCGAATTTTTTTCATATTTTGTTTGCATTTTTCAAAATGAAATGATATTGACGTGGTGCAGCGGTGGTGCGGCGCAATAGAAATTTCTGATAATGGTGCAGACGTGGTGCAGCGGTGGTAAAAAGTGGTGCAGCGGTGGTGCGGCGGAATGCCATTTTTACTCGTGTGTACAAATGTCATTTTCGTGACCTATGGTATAAACTTTTAGGGAGATGGCGGAAAATTTTTCATAGTTGTTAGCTGAAGTTAAATCAATAAAATCGTGTCACTTCCATGGCACTTTACAAATGTCATTACCGTGGCAAATATTACCTTTCAGCTTTAATGCTGTTACTGATAAATTTGTCAAAACTTTTAACTTTTTAACTTTTGTCATTCAAAAAACTATGTCATTACCATGACAAGTCAGTTATTACCTAGGCAACAGATTATTGAATATAAATTCCTTCTAAGTCTACCAGGTTTTTGAACTTTTCTATTCAAATTGAACCAAAAAGATATATATATCAAATTCCAAAACCAACACAGACACACAAAAAATTAATTAATCAAAATCCTCAGTAAAACCACAAAATATTTGTTTTCGTTTCTGCAATATTTGAATGTTTTATACGAAAATCTTATAAAATCATTGCAATTTAGAAAAAGAAGAAAAACCTTCCAAAGCATCACTATCAGACATTCTATCATGGCAGAATGATGGAGATTTCTAAAGTTTATATCCCAAGTAAATATATCTAGAAAAGTTTCATTTATTTATTTACATAAACGAAAGGATAGAGAAAGGATTTTCATTCAATTTTAGTCTACGCGTTGTGTTCTTCAACATTTCTTGATTATATTTTCCTACTACAACAACTATTGATCCTTCATTCTACTGGGTTGTTGTTGATGGAAGAATAAAAAAAAAATAGAAAAAAAAAATGAATTGCTTTTTCCTGGATAAAATTCATTCAAAACAATCAACAAGCAAAAGTACAGATTTTTCGGAGTGTGAATTATTGTTTTCTATTCTTCTTTTTCTAGGGGCTTTGAATAGATTTGCTTTTAATCATTTGTTTTTCTTCTCTTTTTTTTTGTCTGTATAAGGTATATTTTTGCCTTTTTTTTGGAATTAATATAAAAGTGTGTGTGTATTAACTAATTATTTTCCTCCTAGGAACAATTCATTGGAATTTTGACCCACTTTCTTAGACTTGTTATTGGATTTTTTTTTTGTGTGTTGAATTGTTCTCTATTATGTTTGCTTTTCAATATTCTTGAAACTTTTTTTATTTTTTAATAATAATTTTCATTCAAATTAAGAAGTCAATGAATGTTGGGAATTGTTAGGAATGAATGGAATTTGTGATTTATTAGGCGTTCATTTTGAAATCCTCCAAGTGAATATTTTCTTTGTGTCACAAATTTTCTAATTTTGAAAAAAAAAAAAGAAATTTCATATTGATAAATCATTCAACAATTCGAAGAAATTTTTATTCTTAGGAATGGAAAACGAATATTTAAGACGTTTAGAAGATAGGTATTTTATAAAGTGAAAGACTAAATCGATCTATTATTTGAATGTTAATCTTAGTTTCTTAGTTTTCTTTGTGTTTTATACAGTGATTTTCCCATGCATCAAAAACTGATAAGAATTCATTTATATTTTTATTAACTGCATAAGCAAAAGGATTTTTTGTTAATTTTCTATTCATATTTTATTTTATATTATTTATTTAATTTTATTTAATTTTATTTTATTTTATTTTATTTTATTTTATTTTATTTTATTTTATTTTATTTTATTTTATTTTATTTTATTTTATTTTATTTTATTTTATTTTATTTTATTTTATTTTATTTTATTTTATTTTATTTTATTTTATTTTATTTTATTTTATTTTATTTTATTTTATTTTATTTTATTTTATTTTATTTTATTTTATTTTATTTTATTTTATTTTATTTTATTTTATTTTATTTTATTTTATTTTATTTTATTTTATTTTATTTTATTTTATTTTATTTTATTTTATTTTATTTTATTTTATTTTATTTTATTTTATTTTATTTTATTTTATTTTATTTTATTTTATTTTATTTTATTTTATTTTATTTTATTTTATTTTATTTTATTTTATTTTATTTTATTTTATTTTATTTTATTTTATTTTATTTTATTTTATTCTATTTTATTTTATTTTATTTTATTTTATTTTATTTTATTTTATTTTATCTTATTTTATTTTATTTTATTTTATTTTATTTTATTTTATTTTATTTTATTTTATTTTATTTTATTTTATTTTTATTTTTAATTTTCTTTTTGTCTCCTTTTTAATAGTTTAGATATACCATTTTTTTCAGTATTTACAAAATACATTTAAAATTAAATTAACTTTCTCGTTTTACAAATGCCCATTCTTTTTAATTTTTTTCTAGTTGTATCATTTATCATTCATCTACAATATTTTTCTTTTTGTTTTTAATTTTTCATTTTTTATTTCCTCTTTCTAAAAGCTTGTCTTAGCCTATTAAAATCGTATCAACAAAGCCAGATGGAATAGTTACATTAGTCATACTGGAAACCATTTATAACTGGCTTTGTTTTGTCAGTTAATTGCAGGGTTGCCATATGTCCACATATTCGTTGTGTTAGGTAATTATTTTATGAAAAAAGTACAAGACATTTCGATACAAGGTTTACAATTTTTATGCCACGGTACTGACATTTCAGTGGGCTTTTTATATCTTTGTGTGAATTGGTGGAATTTCAGCATTTTGTTAAGATGAGAGAGAATTACACTGGTCTGCAAAATTTAACTTTTTTTTTCTCCTTCAAATAATTTTTTGATATTATGAAAGATTAGACTTTCCTGAATCTAAATCTGGTTTTCGAAAAATTCTATCAGGTACCATTTTTGTAAAAATGATTTTTGAAAAATATGGGTAGTTTCTAAAAAATCACCCTTTTAGATTCATTTGAACTTGTATAAAATTAAAACTATTTGTCGCATTGAACTCAAATTTGGAGGACTTATTTTTCATAATATGACCTATCGATTGACACCAAATCCGAATCCGAAGTAAAAAAAAAAATTTATTAAGTCAGGATTTTAAGATATTCGCATTAAAGTATCACAAAATCAAGTTTTTTTTTAGAAAATCTCAAAAAAACTACTATATCTCAAAAACCAAAGCTGACCGAAATTTTTTGAGTTCGGATTCAAAATCAGCACACTAAAGGCCATTAGAAAAGTATACTTTTGTTCTAGGGAGAAAGATATATTAATTTTTAAAATCAGTTTCTTTATGCTAAGATATGCTAAACCTACTAAACTTACTCAAATTAAGATATCTCGGAGAAGAAAAGAGATTTTGAGAAGATTGAAACTGAATTTGAAGGAAAAAAATAAGTTCTTTCATAAACAGTAGCAATTTTAATTGAAAAAGATTACATTATGCCAAAATATTTCTTCGAAAACAGCAAAAAAAAATGGATTTTTGAGATTTTCTAACGGGAATATCTAAAAAACGTAACGTGCTAGGTCAATTCTGACTTTGGATTCGGAATCAGCATATTAGAAAAGTATAGTTTTATTTAAAAGAGGATTTAATTGCAGACCAGTGTTATTATTAATAAAAAATAAAGTGGTTCTCCTTACGTCACTAAATTGACATAAGAAATTTGATAGAAAGAAGGTTGTTAAGAATAAGAATTAAACATTGCATGGTACTGACATTTTTTTTTTTTAATTATCGCTATGCATTAAACAAAAATGTAATACATTAAAAAATACCGAGTTGTCATTTTTAATCAATTAATAAAATTGTTATAAATTGTTGTGTGGCAACACTGTTAATTTAATAAACTTGGTTTCGTATTACAAAAGCCTTTTCAGCTGTATTAAATCTACTTTGCGGCCATGTTGGACTTAGTACACACAACATCAAAAGATTAAGAAAGAGAATGAGAAGAAAAAAAAAAGCAAACACATCGTCAATTAGTTTTTAATGAATGAAATCGATTTAGTATCAAATTTTTATTTGCGTTTGACGTTGACACTTTTTTTTCTGGTGACTCTTTGCAGTTTTCTTTCGGTTTTTTTTTTTGTGTGTAAAATTTTTTTTTTTTTCAATTGTATCTTGATAAAAATAAATTTCTCTAAATTAAAATAGGTACACCTCCGAGTTTTAAAAGAAACAAAATGAGCAAAGCAACAAAAAAATGGAAAGCATTGGTGCCACCCTGTCTTCTTCTTCGGCAGCTTGTCGTCGTGTTGTGATTAAGTAGTCGTTTTTTTTTTACGATGTGATAAGTGACGAAAAAAATGTCTCTCTTTGAGGAAGGAAACAAATTGCAAAACTGTTAAATTAGCGTTAAATCGCATTTTTAAATACCTAATATGAAAAATAAGCTTTAGTTTGAGCTGTCATTATGACGAGCCTAATTGAAAAAAAAAAAAAAAAAAACAGTCAAAAGCCGTTGATCACAAAGTGTGGCAGCTTTCATATAGGAAACACAATGAAATTTAGAAAACAAACAAAACAAAAAACTATTAGAAAGGTACAATATTGTATGTCTTTGGCCGTTAAATTGGTGTCATGCTCATATAACGCCTAATGAGTATTTATTTAAAATTAAAAAAAAAAACAAAAAAAATATGACTTAGGGTTTGGTTATCTTATAATTATTATGTTCACACCTAAGTTGAATTTTAATGAGTAGGTTTGTATAATTATTTAGTTTGTATTACAACAATTTTGTTTATATGTGCACGTGCCACATTGATATGCTCTGTTGCCATTGCACATTTGCATTGGAATTTCAATTAAATACTTCTGGGTGAGTAAAATTTGCTTGGGTAATTAGAATTTTTGAAGAGTGTCTTGAATTTTGAAGTGAGAGTTTAGAGTCAAATTAAAAAAAAAAAATTTATTAGAAATTTCTAAAGTACCAGAAGTTGACTTTATTTGGTGTCTTTCTTATAAATTCAAAATTCCTCTACCAATTTTGTTTTTTTATTTATCACAGATTACTACGGTTAAGACCATAGATTTCTTCGGTTAGGGCCCATAAACAAACAAGTAAGGTACTAAAAGCTATACTGGTATATATTAGGCAATACTCTGGCAAATATCACAGGTTTTACCAATATATATCACAGATTCCTTCATAGATTCCAAATAACCTCGTTAAATAGTAGATAAATAAATGGGGTTGCCTGTTTTACATTGAAAATCGAACTCCTATAAATATCACAAAATGTTGGAATATTATCACAAGTTAATGTAGCATGTAGACGACAAGTATCACAAGTTTTTTTGTTGGGTATATAAAAAATCTTATATTAAATTCATGCCGCTTGTTTCGGTATATATCACAAATAAGTCAGGTGCTTCTTTATTAAAGAAAACTTTAAGAAGTACCACAAATTTCTGCAACATTTATGTATCAAGATTTGTGTCGATATATATCACAAATAGATCTAGTAAATATCACAGGTTGTCCATGCCCTTGGTAGAACCGGTATATGTATGCCAAGAGACTGATTCGGTATTTATCACAGAATAATCTGGTATTATATCACAAGCTGCCTCTGACTATACAACAATCACAGGTTGCCTGGTATATCACAAATGCCTTTAATATAAATCACGTATAATTATGGCAAGCATCACGGGTCTACTCCGTATATATTGACGAAGAATTTAAAGAACTAAAAGGTATCACAAAGACCTGATGAACATAAATCACAAATAAGTCTGGTGAAAACAAGATAAGTATCACAGGTTCCTATGATATATATCAAAGATTGTTTCAGTATACATATATCACGGAAAACTCTGATTAATTTAAGTATCACAGATTACCCCGTATTAAGTATTACTTTGGTTAGTATCGGTGGCTAATCCAGTATATCACAGGATTACAGACAACTGTGATAAGTAAAAGCTAAGTACTGGTTGCCACCCTATTATAGATTATAAGTATCACAAAAATTACCGGCAACTATGGTAGATATCACTTATTGTTCCGGAAAGTATCACACATTAGTTGATTAACATAATATCACTGATAATTTTTCTAAGTTTCATTTTTTAGTATAATGAGCTATAGCGGAATAAAATTGGTATATGTATATCACAGATTGTTCTGATATATATCACAAATTTCTGCAGTACCTAGTGATCCCTTAGAATCTTTAACTATTTAAAAAACCAGACCAGACACAAAATTGATTCTTTGAATTTGACCCTTTATCATGCTTAGATCCCTAGATAGAATTTCATCAACTCAAACCTTCCATCAAACAACTTTAACCTTTTTAGAATTGAGCACATTATTATATCTGCATTTTCTATTTAGGTCTTGTTTTTTTTTTATCACACACAGGTACCAAAAAATATACAACCTTGAGGAGGAAAAAAAATTCTAAATTAGTCTGAGTGAAAAAATAATGCAAACAAAATATATAATGGTAGCTTTACAACCAAAAATAAAAATAAAAAAAATTTCTGTCATCATTACCTTTTATGTGCTTTTGCATAAGCGTGTTGCTTTCACTCACATAACCAAGTCTAACCCAGTAGGAGATTTTTAAATTATTTGCCATTCAAAAAAATGAAAAAAAAACCTTAACATGTTTACTTGGGTATTTCAAAATTATATACATTTTATCATTTTGCAACCCTCTCTCATTCCTCAACATTGCCTTATAAATCTTTATTCCCTAATGTATACTTATATGAGTGTTGAAACGATATAGGGTAGGTAGGTAATATCCCTACAGGTGAATATCCGTTCATTGGATATATTTCAAGAACTAATCTTACAGAAGAAAAAATGAGAAAAAAAATGAATTTAATTTCATAAAAATTCATCATACACACATCACAAGAGCACAGCATTATTCATATTATATTAACCCACAAAACATATACACACGCATTTCTACCTAATGTCAAGGCTCACACGAACGAGTACAAAACGCCTACAACAAGGCTGACGAGAACGACTCCGACACGATTCAACGTCGAACAAATTGATGAAAATGATATCAAAAGAAAAACATTTTTTTCTTCTTTTTATACTAATGTATATATGAAGTGGTTTGGAAGTAAAAAAAAAAATACACACCATCCTTTTCAAAAAATTAATAAGTGTGAGTTTGAGTATTTTTGTAATATCAAAAATGAGAAAGAAAATATTAACTGGGAAAAACAATTTACTTTCTTACACAGAAGAAGAAAAAAATATGCAATAATAACAACAGCAACAACAAATTGGTAAGAAAATTCATCAAGGACGACTTCTTTTCAAGTGCTAGACATTAACTCATCGTTTGATCGTTTGCTTCATATTTGTATTATTTTTTTTTTTTGTTTTTTATTAACCAACCATTTTTTTTATATCAGATTACCTGAGTTAGTCCTCCATCATCATATAAAAAACCGCGTTATTCATATCATAAAACTTCCATCATCAGAATCTTTTTTCACTTATTTTTATATATATTTTGTTTGCTTTTAATATCAAAAATATTTTGTAAAGAAAGGTTAGGTAAAGAATACACAACTTTATTATATTCTACCATAGGTACTCTATGTTAGAAAATTTTGTTTTACTTTGAAACAAACATCACCATGGAATTTAATAAGAGACACAGCCACACAAAAATATATAAAAGTTCTGACCTGGGCTTGCGACTAGGTTTTTCATATAGTTTTTGGGTCACTAAAACCGAATCCGAAGTCTATTTTGCCGTATCACGTATGAAAAACCGAGTCGCAACCCCAGATAAAAAATTTTAATTTTTTGGTTTTGACATTTTTTTTTAAGATATCTCAGAAACCTGACGTGATAGGGCAAAATTGACTTCGAATCTGGATTCAGCGATCCAAAAACTATATGAGTAACATATTCGCACATCCAGATCAGAGACATTTTTTGAGGTTATCCCGAAAACCTGACGTAATGGGGCAAAGCGGACTTCGTATTCGGTTTCAGCGACCCAAAAACTAGAAAAAAAAAAAAAAAAAAAATACGGATAAAAAATTATCCGAGTTTTACTTTTCGAACAAACAAAGACCTTTTTTATTCTCAATCACTCAATCTAGTAGCCTATATACCTATGTACTATTCCCATGAAGTCTTATTTTATCCGAAAGATAATGTATTGAGGTACGGATACAAAAAACTATTATCCGAGTTTTATTTCTTGTTTTTTTTTTTTTTTTTTTGATAGATAAAATAAATGAATAAAAAATATATCCAGCATAATAACTTTGCAATTAATTAATCAACAAATTATTTGTAGGTATTGAAATCAAGATCCGGATAAAAAATAATTATTATCCGAGTTTTATTTCTGGTATAAACTAAGTAAATTTTAAACTTCAATTACTCAAATTAAAATGAAACTAATATGGAATTCACAAATTAAATTAATATTTTTATCCGAAATTTTTTCATTAGTTTATCCGAATTTATCCATGGCTTTGTAATTGTTTTGATACACAAAATAAATTAATGAAAAATATTCCCAGTATAATATCTTTTGCAATTTATTTATCAAACAAATTACTTGTAGGTATATTTCTATTGAAAATTTTGTTTAGTAGGTAAAATTTTTTTTAGTAACACAGTCCTTGGATTAAATATAACAAAAAATTGATTACTTATGCATATTTACTAAATAATTTCTTTTTCTTTCTTATTTCAGGTAAGTTTTTCAAAGATTCTCTGTATTGTATTGAATAGGGACTATTCATGAAATTGAACCGTAAGTAGAAATAAAAATAATATCAAAATATTTTGACATTTTAAACGCGAAATATTTGGTTACTTTTTGAAAATGCTTAGTAAATGAAAAATCTTTTTTTTTTTTACTTGAACTTTTTTCTTACAAACTAACGTTCTACACATGTATTTGAAGAATTAAAAACAAATAATATCTGTCTTAACAGTACTAAAAACATAGTAATATTCAAACAAGGATTTGTTGCAGGAACCCCTTCAAAAGAAATCTTTCAAAATACCTAAATCTATCTAAATATATGTAAATATCCATCTAAATGTGTCTAAAAGCACAGAAGGTGAATAAAATTCTAGCTCTTGATAGCTTCACTCCTAATGAAAGAAAACGAGCTATAACATCTGTGCAAAACGAAATCATATCTCTATTTCCTGCCATTGCACGTGTGTACTACAAATCTAAAAAAGTTTAAAAAAAAAAAAAAATTTGAAACTTTAAAATGCATTTTCGTTTTTAAAAGAAAACAATTTTGCAAAAATAAAATAAACACCCATACACTACACACACACATTCACAAAGTAAAAAAATAAAAACTAATTCCATGAAATCCAATCGAAAATGAAATTCAGTCAAGTGTGTGTGTGTGTGTGTATATGTTTGTAAAAGCAATCTAGGAAATTAACTTTTTTCGTTGTTGTTGTTATTTTTTTTTGTATCTTGAAACCTTTTAGATGAAAAAAAAAAAACATGTATGTAGGGGGTAAATACGAGTATCTGTTTCTTAAAGCTGACTTTTCTACAATTTTTTTTTTCTTTTTACTTGATTTCATTGGCGTTTCATGGTAGGTACCTTCTTGAGCAGTTTTTTTTTTTTTTTTTCCTTATAGGTACCTCGTCTTTACCTGAATGTTGGCTTCTTTGTTGAGAAACGTGATCGTTAACTTTAGTTGAGCTTATTTTTGTATATTTTTTTTCTTCCTTTTTACTTGAAAAAAAAAAAAAAATATATATAAACGATAAGAAATGAAGGGACAAAGAAGACGAAAACAGTGAAATAAATCAATAAAACTGCAACAAAAAGTTTAATTTTAGTCTTTTTCACATTCGTTAACAAAAAAAAAAAAAGAATCTCATAAAATTTCATACACAGAATTTTTGAAAAATTCCTCAATAATTAATTAAATAACTCTATTGTACTAAAAAGTTTGCTTTTCGTTAAAAAAAAACATTTTAGTACATTTTTGTAAATTTTTGACATTTGCACGAATTTCAAAATTGTTTTAGTAGGTTTTTCAAGGATTTAAAATTTTTAGAAGAATTCTTTTCAAAGAATTTTTGAAATTTAAAATAGAAAAATATTGTTCAAAGAAAAGAAAATTCCGCCCCACTGTTGAACTGAAAAAAAATTAGTAGGTACAATCAGATATTTGATTCTCGAAAACTGATTTTGTGTTTACTTAAGAAATAGCTGACGCTTTGATATATTTTTGTCTCTATTCATACGTTCTATATAACATACTTTAAAATAGGAAAAAGCTGGATCAAAATCCATGGGGAAGTTGAAATGAGACACATTCCACTGACAAAAAAAAATACAAAAAAAAAAAAACTTCAAGTTAAAGATTCTTTTACATTTGCCATATTATTCTCCGTCGTCATCATCATCGACATCGTCGTCGTCGTCGTCTTCCACTTCAAAACACCCAATATATACAAAATCGTTTGACATTGTCTGACTCTGATTTGGTATTACACTATGATGTGCGAATATAGGAAAAAGATACTTGATAGATGCAATGATGAGAATCCAGGAAGGATATAGGTATCATCGCAGTGCGGTGTGGTGATGGTAATGTGGAATATGGTTACGTATACAGATGCACATTTTCTCGATGTGTGGTTTGATGGTATTGGAAATGAAATTTATATCACATTGGGAGATTTTGTAATTGATTAGTCGATAAGAGTTACACACAAAATGCTGGTATGTAAATAAGAGGTTTAAGGATGCAATCAGTAAGAAAAAAAAAAAACAAATTTAAAACACAAATGATGTTTATTTTGTTTTTTTTTTTGCATAGATTGCTCAAACGATTATTCCTTTTTTTTTCATTTAATTTTTTATTTACTAATGCATCGAATCCTTTTAAAAAAGGATTAAATATTTCTTGTAATTAAAAAAAAAAAGAACCATCAAAACCAATAAATAGTTTTAAATGATTAGATGTGGTTTTGAGTGTAGATTTGTCAATTTTCAGATAAGAAAGTAGGTAAATAGAACTTAAGATTATTTGATTAAGATGAGAGCAAAAATGGGTAGGTGATGTGTTTGTTATAAAATTCATTATTTATTGTTCAATATATGGTATTTACATTTAACGATTAACCATTTATCACTTATCACTTATCATAAATCACTTTTCATTTATCACTTATCACATTATCTGTTATCAATTGCTATTTCCCTTGAAACTATAGTTTTGGAAAGGTTTGAACGAATTTTTTCCCTGGTTTTTTGATGTTTTCAGCTGTAATTTGGCTTATAAATCCGATAAATCAATTTCTTTTTCTAACAATATATATGGTAAACCGTTTAAAACATTACCTCAGAGCTCGAAGGGAAACCATTGATGTTGAAAGCCTTATTTCGTCCCAAGAGATATTACGTAATGTGTTATTGGGCTCAAATTACACCTAGGTTTCTGTAGATGTACTTCAGCTTCCTCCAGCTCTTCCCAAGTTACGCTAGAAGCGCTTCTCAGTCTACCGAGTATGCTGCTTCGTATAATAGATTCAATAGATTCCAAACCCGTTTTCTTAACATTTTCTTGGTTTGATATCCATTTTTAGCATCTCTAGCGAAATTCTGTCTTTTATGGCTTAATGAGGATCTTCTCTTTCTGTAAAGATGTTCAACGTAAAAACGTTAAACTTTGAATTTCTTCTCGCAACAGCCAGTTGCTTCAAAATTGATTATTGGGATGCATATTAGTTTTGAGTACCAGCAACCAGCTTGTGCTTAAAAATTTCAGTCTCAATGCAGTCTGCGCAGTCAGTCCCTGAAGTCTTAGAACTCCTTGTTAAAAGAGTCTTTAGTTTGACGATCGGGGAATCATTATACAGGGTGTCCCAAAAGTAATGGATCAAACGAAATATGCTGATAGGCCAACTTAAGGGCTCTCAGAATTTGGTAACTTGTTCATGCCAAATCCTTACGGTTTTCGATTTAATGCAGTTTTTGTGAAATTTCGAAAAATGCCGACTTTGCATCAGTATTTTGCTTCCTCCGCTCATAATTGATTTTTGTTTTTTACAATTCTTCCACTAAAACGTTGCCTAATAATAGGAAATAATTAATTAATCAAAATATTTTTCATTTCATACGCCATTTTGCTGCAATTTAATTAACAGTTTCATGTTTTATAAAAACTCAATTTCTTACTTTTATTTCAGAGCAGCATCCCGAAAAAAAATTGTATGGTGTAATACTGGTTTATTATTTTAAAAACTTGCCGTGTTATTTCAGTTTTCAAAAATGTATAAAAATTTCCAAAAGTGAAATTAGAACGAAAGATATTACAATTTAAATGTAACAAAACAGGGTTTTTCAGGGAAAAATAACAAACAAAAGTCGAGACTTTTATTCAAAAAGAAATAAACAAACAACAGTCGAGAAAATGTGTTTATTTTTCTTTGTTATTTTTCTCTGAAAAGCCTTGTTTTGTTGCATTTAAATTGTAATATCTTTCGTTCTAATTTCAACTTTGGAAATTTGTATACATTTTTGAAAACTGAAATAACACGGCAAGTTTTTAAAATAATAAACCAGTATCACACCATACAATTTTTTTTCGGGATGCTGCTCTGAAATAAAAGTAAGAAATTGAGTTTTTATAAAACATGAAACTGTTAATTAAATTGCAGCAAAATGGCGTATGAAATGAAAAATATTTTGATTAATTAATTATTTCCTATTATTAGGCAACGTTTTAGTGGAAGAATTGTAAAAAACAAAAATCAATTATGAGCGGAGAAAGCAAAATACTGATGCAAAGTCGGCATTTTTCGAAATTTCACAAAAACTGCATTAAATCGAAAACCGTAAGGATTTGGCATGAACAAGTTACCAAATTCTGAGAGCCCTTAAGTTGGCCTATCAGCATATTTCGTTTGATCCATTACTTTTGGGACACCCTGTATGAGACTTAGGCCAATATTTTAACGATTTAACGATATTTTTATTAAACATTTATTATACAGGGTGTCCCGGAATGAGAAAAGAAGATTTTGAGGGATGATTCTAACTCTCTATCTGCAAAGTTGATTTCCTTTAGCTATGACTTAAGAAAACGCTTACTTTGGTATGCCTTCTTTACTCATGTTAATGTTAATAAATCCGTTAATAATTATGATAAAAACTTCATTAATGTCTTGATTTTTTTGAAAAATTGCTATTCTTTGTAAATGCATTTAATAAATGTTAATATCTTTTTTAATTGCTCAGATATTAATTTTTAAGTGGAATTATTTTTTTCTTACCCATGATAATTTTTGACTTTGGGGCCGATTTTCTTCGATAAATGTATAATAAACATAGTGTTTTATAAATTTATGAAGAAAGCAATAATAAACAAAAATGTTGTTAACAAGTTTGCCAGAAAACTTATAGAATTTATGATATTTGGGAAAACCTGCACCAGGTGAAATCTCTAAAAAATGTGTTTTTTTTTTTGTTGCTTAAGTCAAAAATGGGTAAAAAAAAATCATGTGTGCAATTCACACGTGGTTGAAGTGAAACCTTAAAAATTATTTTTCTTGCAAAAAATAAAAATCGAAAAAATTTATCTTATTTTTATTCCATCATCTTTAAATTTATATCTTTTATAATGACAACCTAATAACTTAAATAATAATAAATTTCATATCATCTGAAAGCTTATTATTTCACCTTTTATTTGACTTTTCAATCATGTTTCTACCATGCCTACAAAAAAAGTAAGAATTTTTTAAAGTCAACCATCTCGAAATTTAAAACTGAGATTACGGTACTTTCTACACTGGTGGCTGGTCATCGGCAACAGATCTCCATACGTGTTTTGAGGTATTTTCAAGTTTTTGATATATCAAATGAAAGTTAATATTATCAGCAAGCGTATTAAACTTAAATAAAATTGTCATGTGCCCTAGATCAAAAGATGTAACGTGTTTAGAAAAAGAACATATTTTTATCGTTATCTCAGGATTTTGAATATTAAAATAAATGAAATTTTGCAAAATTATAGTTTATTTAATTATCTATAGTAAAAATTTCATTAATTTATCTATTAAAACAAAAAAGTTATAATCAATTGATTTTTCCTGTCGCTTTTTTGTTTCATCTTGTTTCAAATCACTACGATACTAAAGAAGTTTATACTTCAAAAGTAATAAATTTTTGAAGTCAATCAAATTTTACAAAAAAAAAGCCGAAAAAACTACGTTTTTTATATTCTTTTATCAATATATCGATTTTTTGATATGCAAAGCTATAAAAAAATTACACCATTAAAAAGCTTATAAAATTTCCTGAAGAATAAAGCCATACGAAAATTTTTATAATGCACAAAAAGTATTAAAAAAAATTTATTGAAAACAATCATTTTCATCAAAAAAAAGCGAAAAAAACACGTAATTTTATCTTCTCACGCTATTAAATGCATTTTTTCCCTAACAACCTATACAAAATTTTATACCATCTGAAAGCTTATTGTCCAAGCAAAATATATATATCGATCAGGTCTATGAGACATCTACAAAAAGAGCTAGAATTTTTTAAACTCGATGAAATTTCATAAAAAAAAGCAAAAAAACATTTATTTTTATGTTCTCATGCTATTAAATCAATTTTTTTGTTTGACAACCTATACAAATTTCAGAATTTCAGAAGAATTCTCAGAATTCTTCAGATACGGTGATTTAAAAAAAAGGATCAAAAATTTCCAAAAACCCTGAATTGGAGATATTGCTGTTACGGGCCAAACGCAAAAAAGAGATCGTTTCAGCCTAAGAGGTTACTCGACAAGCCATTTCCAGGCAATTCAATTTTCTGGAAATGATTCAAAAAGAAGGAACTTGTGATTTTTTTTGTCTAAATTGAGCACGTTGACATTAGTGTGGGTCAAAAAAATGGAAATTCGTTTTTTGGTTTGGTACTTCGAAAACTCGATTGCTAGACACCTCTAGAATATACTCACCAAATATGAGCTCTTTATCTTAATGGGAAGGTCCTCCGCTTTTCAATTATATATTTTTACATCAAGCTTCTACTAAAAAAAAAATATTTTTTTTATTAATTGAATTTTTAGACAATTTTTTTTACATATTCTTGTAGAAAATTGAACGCTCTACAAAAAAGGTTAAAGACACTTTTTTTAATTATCTAACCGTTTAGTAGATATTTGAGGTCCAAAAATCGAGAAAATCTTTAAAAATTCGTTTTTTGTTCTTAATTTTGTAACAAATTGAAAAATTATAATAATCATACGCGCATGACATATTCTTGTATCTTGTAGGAAAGAGATTGCTCCACAAAAAAGATCCCATTAACTTTTTTTGTTAATCTAACCATTTGAAAGATATTCGAGGTTAAAGTTAAACAAAAATATAAAAACTTTTTTTACTTTTCAAAATTTTCTACTTCACTGAAAAGTCATTATTATTAAATTAGTAAGATGGATTATTGTAAGGGCTTAAATGTTCTACAAAAAAGTACTTTGCCTCAAATTGGTTGCTTTAACCGTTTAGAAGATATTCGAATCCAAATCAATGCCCACTGATTTCATTATTTTTTTTATGGTCCCTATGCATTGCGACTTGGATGCGAATATCTTCTAAACGGATAGTGTCCATCATGATGAGTTGTCCTCAGAAGATGTAGAAAAAAAAAAATGAAAGAGAACTTACCTACGCATCAAAGCTTTCATCTTATAGGAAACCTGGGGGCCTAGAGTTTTCTAGATCAAAATTACTTAATAGGCCAACATTCGACTAAATTTCACACCATATGAAATTACCATTCATATGCATGATCCTTAAGCATCATCCCTATTCTTTGATTTTAATTTCTAGGTCGTTTGTAAATACAAAAAAAAAATAAAACAAACAATAAAAAACCGAACAATCATATTGTTCTCTAGGAATATTTTCGATCCTAAATCTTCTTAAATTATTTTTTTTACTATTCGTGTTCATCTGAATGAACAATTTTCTTCCTTTATCCATAATTCACTCAAAAACACCAACAAATTAATTGAAAAAAAAAAAAAAAAAAAAAGAAAATGAAAGAAAAAACCTGAATGAATAGAAAAGAACAAGAACAAAAAAAAAATATAAATAAAAAGAAATAAGCAAATTGCTCGTGTGCCTCGTTGCAGATGCTGCCTTTTTCTTCAATAAATTTACCACATTTCTAAGGTGAAGCTTATAGCGAATTGTGCATCGTTCGAGTGCCTTCTTCTACTACACATAATACTACCAATGTACTTGCCACCCACAGTTTCGTTTCATTATGAAAACATTCTATTCTTTTGTGTTTTTTTCAATTTTTTTAAATTTTTTTTTATACTAGTTGTTGTTGTTGTATGTGTCAGTGCAGATCTATTCATTTTCCTCGTGATCTCGTGTATCTTGTTGCAAGATACAATGAGTCTTATAGGAGTTTTTTCTTCTCTATTCCTTGATTCAAGTTCCTGTGTGTTCTTTCGTTGGCTTGGAAGGTGGTGATGTAAAAAGGGGGGGGACTTTGTGTAACAAGAAAAGTAATAAAATTTTTAAAAGGAACTATACACATTGTGTAAGGCAACTTTGTATAAACTTTCAAATGCATTTTTCTATCCTTATACCCAGTTAGCACTATCTATATGGCCCCTCGCGCAAATCCTATCTTCTGAGAAAGAAACAAAAAAAAGAAAGAAAACAAAAAGTGCCACACCAACAAAACTCTAACACACACCCCTTAAAACTCTGCTCGTGGCATATCTTGCATAATCAAAACATTTTCTTATATTTCGTTTTGTTTTTTCCATTTTTTGTTTTTTTTTTTTTTCTTTTTTGGAATTGTAAAATTGCATTGGAAAACCCCGGTGTGGTTTTTGGACACAAGAGATACGATACGGACACAATATAACCACAAAGTAGCAAAAGCGCGCTTCGAAACTAGTAACATAAAAAGAGAGAGAAAAAAAATAATAACCAAAGTATCTGCGAACAATGAAAGGAAATATCCAAATAAACAGAATTACTAAAATATACAAAAAATAATAGAAAATAGAAAAAACACGCAAAAAGAGCTTACATAGAGATACTATAAGACTTGGGTAGAGCGTGTAACAATTATTTGCCACCAGAGGGACGATATACATTCGTTTATAGTACTAAAATCAGTGCTGTCGAAAGGGAGTACACACTAAAATTTCGAAATTGTCTGAGTTAGTTTTTTGGGCCAAGCTTAAAAATCTTTGAGTGTTGTTGATTATTTCCCATTTGAGTAGGGTTACCGACTGCCGATATTTTTTTTACTTTTAGATAAAAGAAGTTATCACCTACAATCAGAAGTCTAGTAAACCCCTTAACTTTATCAAATATCCTACACTTTTGCTGAAAAATGAGTGTTTTTTTAGCATTTTACTAGGGTTTTAGATAGAACAGGGTCTCATCTTAAATCTTATTTATATTTATTCCCTTAAATCTGTCAAATATCACACATTTTGACTGAAAAATCAGTGTTTTTGGTGTTTTTTTTTTTAGCATTTGAGTAGAGTTACCGAGTACTTTTTCGTATTTTATAGACCTAAGCATATGTTTTTATAAATATAAGGGATCTCATGTAGCTTTGAACTCTATTCTATTACACATTTTGGTACCAAAATAAATATTTTTAGTGTTTATTTTTTATCTGAAAAGGGTTGCCGAGTGCTTGCCAGTATCTTACATTTAAAACATATTTTTGCTCAAAATTCAAGTCTTTTTAGTGTTTTTTGACATTTGTCTAGGGTTGCCGAGTGCTTGTCCGTATTTTACAGATGGCGGCTTTATTTTTTTTTTATTAATTTTTATGACTGTTTTGGTTTCGTTTGGCATTTTAAACAAATTTTTGCTCAAAATTCAAGTCTTTTTGGTGTTTTTTGACATTTGTCTAGGGTTGCCGAGTGCTTGTCCGTATTTTACAGATGGTGTCTATCCTTTTTTTTTTATTTTGTTTGTTTGACTGTTTTGGTTTCGTTTGGCATTTTAAACATATTTTTGTTTGACCAAAATATAAAAATATATATGATGAATTTTGACAGGGTTACCACACAGTAGTTCCCATGTTAAAAGTGGCAACCTTATTTTTTTCATTTTGAGTATCAACTTATATTCTTCATATTTATATTTCTAACCTTTTGATAAAAGTAACTCAACGGTCTTTATGCGACTGTAAATATTTTGTCAGTTTTCTTGCTAGAATTGTTGAAAAGGCTATTTTCTTCCTTAAATGGTTAAAGTTTTACAAATCGGACTCTGAAAGGCAGATTGCTTTATCAACTCATAAGATCTCATGTCCCCTGTAAAAGTTATATCTATTATAAACACTTTCAGTCTGTACTCCATTAGACGCTTTTTAAAGCTTCTATAGAAAATGAAAAAGAAGGGTTATGTTTGTTCATATGTTCTACCATAACTTCTTAACTAGTTATCGTAATTTGAAAAAAGAAGTATTTTAAGAAGCGTCTTTCTCGTACGTTGGTTGTAGACTACACAAAGTAACACTGAATTGAATAAAGTGCCCTCAAGGGGCGCTTTAGATAGAAAATTCAATTTTTCACAAAAAAAAAATTCTTCGGTGTTCCAGTTTTATTGAAAACGTTTAAAAACTGCGCATACAGTTTGACTCTTTTCCAAAAAACCATGAAGAAATTTTTCTAATACTTTTTTAGCTCCTAAACGACAACACTGTTTTCGTAATACTGCACCCTATAATAATACTGACTGCATTTTTTTCTTCTTTCTATTACTGCAAATTGTGGTTAGATGTGTATATATATATATTCCAGAGAAGTGCTTGGCAATGGTTTATTGGATTTCAGATTTCAAGTCACGTTTTGTGTTTCGTCCACAGTTTTTTTTTTCTTCTTATTTTGTGTTGTTTTGCTTCGCAATCTTTTTTTTCTCTACATATTTCTGTTTCTGTTTTTGCTCTAAGAAGTGATTGCTATTTAGCGCTGTTGTGTAGTACCCAAAAACCACAATAGATGCGAACTGGTTTTATGTTATTTGTGTGTATTTAATACATTTTTACTTTTGTGCGAGGGAGTAAAGGATTGGAATTGGGGTTGGAGGGATGGGGGTGGTGGTTTTTGAAGGAGCAACTCTTAGAGGTGCAGTATGTTTTTACTAATTTGAAAAACTAGAATTTTTTTCTCTATATTTTTTTTTTTTATTTCGTGTTTGTTTTAGTTGTTGTATTGAAATGGCGCGCGATTGGCGTGATGTGTGTCTGGATTTTCGAGGTTTACTTTAGGGATTAACGAAGCACTTCAAGTGGAGCATTCATAGAGCATATAGTCATATCCTTGTGTATAAATTTAAACCATGCAGATGCAGTGTTAAATGGTTGAATTATTTTGGTTAAATTGTTTGCATTTAGCAAGGGTGTTATATTTTTGTTTTCTTCACTACTTCGTCTATTTTGTTTATTTTTAAACGTTTGTTTGCATAGAATAGATAAACATTTCTGTTGAAGTTTGGATTAAGATAGATTTTCAACTTGATTTTGATTACATTGTTAAAAAATGTTCGCTTGATAGCTTTTAGGATGAGAAACTTTTAATCTTACCGCACAAGAAGCAGTACCTACTCCATACAAAAAAATGAGGCTGGGATATGAACCCAGACCACTGGCGTGATAGTCCGCCGAAGTAATCATTGCGCCAAGGGGTACTAAATGACACCTTATTTTCGGTGGAATTCTTTTGGTCACTGTCCTGAATTCACATTTTTGTTTATTCAACTTTTTCTCCAGACCCTTTTCGTCCCACAAGTGGTACACTGGGAAAAAAAATACCATATCTTAAAAACAATTTTTGATAATTTTTAAAATGGCTGGTCCTTGTTATCAAAAATTATGTCACTTTTTTTAAATATGTACCCAAGAATTTAAAAATAACAAATTAATGTAAATTAATTTCCCGAAATGGAAATATGAAACACATATTGTGCTATTGTATCCTTCAACAAGTTCTGTTTCGATTTGGTAAATAGTCATAACTCTTTCAATTTAGAAACCAAATAAAGCTTTCAAAAAGTTCTTTTACTGTGTTCCATTTCCAAATGATTCCCAAAGTAATAGATTAGCCATGTCGAATTTTAAAATTTTTATTTTTCTCAGTGTATTTTTTGTCTCCATATTCTATTTCAATTAAATAATTTGAAAATGAAATTAAGTTTTTAAAATTCCCTTGATTTTGATTTTCTAGAATTTCTAATGGTTTCCTTTTCAAGAGTTTTGTTTTTGCTGAAAGTATTTTCTCATTGTTCTCATGTTCACATTTCATTTATAGGTATTCGTATCGTAGAGACGTAAAGCGGTAATTAAAACTCATGCTGATGCAATTTATATAAATAAAATTAAAAAAAAAAAATACATCTATACACAATTGTAGGTTAGGTATAGTCCCACTGCAAAGAATACAAATGAATTTGGTTGAGGTAAACCAGTGGAAAAGTCTCAAGAACTCTCGGACTGTACAATACCAGTTGGGTTTATTTTTTTTCTTTTCTTTATTTTTTTGTTTTTGTTGCATATTCTCTCTCTGTTAATGCATTCGGACTGAAGTCTGATTAAGTCTGAGTTTTCTATTTTTTGTTTTGTGTCTTTTTTTGTATTGGTTTTCATTTTCATTTAAAGTTGAATAGGATTTGAAAAATAATAAAAACAAAATAAAAAACACACAAACAAAAAAAAAATGAACGTATGAACAATAAGAAATTTGCACATTTGGCAAAAAAAAAATGAAGAAAGAAAAGTGTTTTTTGGAATTTTTTTATTTTTCATGTGTGTCCATTTATTGTATTTCGAATAAAACAAAAAAAAAATTGAAATAAAATCAAATAAAATTCACAGCTGTGTTGTGGAAACTTGCTTTGATTGTTTGGAAACTAATGTTGAAAGTTTAAATCATATTACCTACTGAAAATGATCAATATAGTGTAGGTATTGTTAAACTGATTTTTTTTAAATTAATTTATTAAGCAATGACTTAGGGAGATACAAACATTCATACAAAAATAAAAAAAAAAATTGTATCAAATTTATGAAATCGTATTACTAAATTAAATTACAAAGAATAAAACTGCATTCTTAAATTTAAGGTTTACTTTGCAAAACCACTCTTCAACAACAATTTTGTTTAGATTCCTTAATATTTGTAAAAAGATCTAACATTACGATTTTAGAGAATGCAACTGATTTCGACGAAAATGTTTATACAAAAACAATTTAGTGATGTGTAAACTAAAAATAATTTTCAAGAAAAAATTAATATATTAAATTAATTTAATTTAGTTTTTTTAATAATTTCTCTAATTTTTTTTAAAGTTCTTTTTTTAATGGCAAGCAATTAAAAAAAATTATAACTATAACAAAATACATTTTTTAAAAATTGTTTCTAGGGATCTGTAGTTTTTTTTTTTTTAATAATTCTTTGTTATAGAAGAAATTAAATGGCATACTTTGTTTTGAAGCCAAATCCATTTTTAAAAGGATGTTTTTTTTTTAATTTTAAATTTATTATAAAATAATTTAAAACAATTTCTATTTTTATAAATTTTTTATAGCTTTCATGTTATAACTAAATTTTAATATAAGAACAAATTCAAACAACTTCCTGCATATTATATTAGGTAATAGTTTTATTTAAAAAACAAAAATAGTTCCGCATAAATTAATTATTTATGTCTTAATACGAGAATAAAAATGTTTTTTTTTTTTTTTTAAATTAGGTTTTTTTTTTAAATTTTGTGTGGGCAAAACCAAGGTATTTCTATTTGCTATAAAATTGTCTTAAAAAATAATAAAACTATTTAAAAACACTAACGGTATATCGTCTTAATTACCAAAATTTGGTTTCAATTATTTTTTTGGGGTTTTTTTCTTCTATTTTTTTTTTACTTTGTCATCATTCAGGAAAATTTGGTACTGAGGAGCGTTTTTTAATTCGATTATAGCCCAGTTTTTTCTACAACTCATTTTTTGATTTTATTGGTTAGTCAAAAATAAAACTAATACTTAGGTAATTAAGTAGATTATTTCTTGTTTTAAGTGTAAAATGAAAAATGATTAACAACTGAGTTGTAGAAAAAACACGGCTTATGAAAGACTAATTTATTCCTCTTAATTTTATTTGATTTTTTTTTTACAATTTTTAAATTAAAAAAAAAACAAGTTAGGTACGGAAAAATTAAAAAAAAAGCTAAATTTTTTTACAAAAATGAACAAAATGCTAGGCTTATATGTTATTATTCAAAATCTCAAAAATGTCAAAGAATTTTTTTAAGCGCTCGGCAAATATGTTCCTTTCTGTTAAAAAAATTGAAATATTTTCATTTTATAAATATTATAGTTAGGCAAATTTAAGAGAAAAATTTGTTCATTCATAAAAATCAGGAGAAAAAATGCAACTCAATAACGTATCTTTTCTGAATAAAAAGTTGTAAAATGATATAAAAAAGTATTAAAAACACTCCACAAAATAATTATAAAACTCTGTTCTATAAAATCAATCAGTTTTACTTTGTTAAACAAAAAAATTAAAAATTATAATAAACTTCAAAACTTAATATTTTTAATAAACAACAATTTTCGAAACCAAATCTAGCTAAGATATACCAATAAATTAAAAAAAAAAAAGTAAAAGAAAACAGTTCCAGCATTTCAACACCACGAAGCTCATACTTAATTTAAGTATTTATTAATTCTTTTTTAAAACGTGATTTAAGATTATCTGTTTTAGGATACAAAATTGTGAATGAATTTTCTTATGGTATTTTCATAATAATCTTAGCAAAGATTTCTTTTAAGAAGTTTTTCACTTACAACGTGCAGAAATTACAAACGATTTTTTAAAAAATGGGAAAAATGTTCAACTTCTCCTGATTTTCATAAGGTAAGGATAATCTTAAATTTTGAAAATGAAAATTTTGTAAAAAATACATTTTTGACAATATTTTTACGAAATGGAGAGAATTGATTGAATTTTTATTAATATATTTTTTTATGAAACCCATACTTGCATCATAAATTAAATAATATAGAAATACCTACTATTACCTCTAATTGTGCAATATCTGCAAATGACAGCTGTTAGAACTGAGTAGTTGTCATGAGTTTGTGTTAGATGAGGTTATACTCAATCTATAAACCAAGAAACAAAAAGAAGTTTGTATGCAAATAAAATAAATAGGTATGCATTGCATCTAGAAGATTTTTTTTTTTTGTGTGGGACAATATTGACAAAAAGTTTTGTAAGGAGAGAAATAGTTTTGTACCTAGAAAATTTTTAGAAGTTTGTGTACAAGGTTTGATAGAAATGTAGATTAGGTGACTATGATGATAATAAACAAAGTGTGATTGTATACATTTGAATCTCTTGATCTAATGAGTTTTTGCTGACACGAAAGAAAAAGAATTCAAATGGGTATATTTTTTTTAAGACTGAAGAACAAACCCTTAAAACGCATTCAAGTCCTTAGCCATACAATAAAAAAAATAAAGACAATATTTTTGAAATTTAGTAAAAAAAAAAAAAAATTCATGTTGGGCGCCATTATTTTTTATTTAGGTAATAATACAAGTAATGGCGCTCAATACAATTTTTTTATACGTGTTACATATATTATAATTAATATTCTTTTTTTGACTATG
This sequence comes from Episyrphus balteatus, assembly GCF_945859705.1. Taxonomy (NCBI): domain Eukaryota; kingdom Metazoa; phylum Arthropoda; class Insecta; order Diptera; family Syrphidae; genus Episyrphus; species Episyrphus balteatus. The sequence continues at coordinate 38,294,081 of NC_079134.1, forward strand.
CATTCTCATTTATAAGAACGCAGTTCAAGAAATTAAAAAAAAAAAAAACAAAAAAAAAAACATAAAAAACAGCATTAGAAAACAGCATTAGAAAAAATTGTAGATCCCCTCTATTCTTGCTTATCATTTCGAGCATAGAGGAGTCTGATTAAGAAATATTTCCAAACCATTCAAGCCAGCAATAAATTATTAAAAAAAAAAATTCAAAAGAAAATTGTAGAAATTTATTAAAAAAAAATAATTCGCGTTTGTAGCCAACAATAAAATTCGCCCAGTCCGAATTTTTATTAACTGAATTCCTAGGATTTTTTACTGGAATTTAGTAAGAAGAAATACGTGTGTTGGGCGCCATTTATGTATATAGTGAAGAGAAAAAAGGTTAACAATATTCTTTAGAAATACAATAAAAACAAATTTGCTTTGAGCGTCATTTATTTTGTTTTAAATGTAAAGGAAAAATGAGTGAAAAAATGGCGCCCAATTCGCCCAGAATTTTCTTTGAAATTCCGAATTTTTAGATTTGTACTTTTATCAAGGAAAAAAAAAAATGGCGCCCAACGTGAAATTTTTTTTATTGAATTTCTAGAAATTTGACTAAATCTCTACAGAGTAGGTATATAAAGTTATATTAGGGACGTGACTAAACTGAATGTTTTGAGCAGTGTTTTTTCTCTTTAGACAGGCAAAGTCGTCGTCACTTTTCTAACATGTTAACTTTTAACTAAATTTTTATTTTTTCTCCACTATTTTTTTTTTAATTCACTTCGTTTACTTTTACTCTCCAAGCATTCAAAGAAACAAAACAGAATTACAATCTCCTTCTTTGAAATTTATTAAATTGAAGCAACTTGGAGATATATTTTCAAGTTTTTCATCGTTTTTGTACCCCAAAATGAATTTCTATGTAGTGTTCCCTTGTGAAATTAACCTCTCGTCCTTGAAAAAGTAATTTTCCTGCAAAAACACGAAAATAAATTATTAAAAAATAAAATCCTGTATAGGTTATCCAATCATGAAATCAAATAACTTTTGAATAATCTCAAAATGCTTTTGACCACACACAATACAAATCCTGTTGTTATATTATTGTTGTTTTTGTTCAAATCGATACACAAGTTATCCTTTCTACAGATTTTATTTCTCTTTTATTGTTCATAGTAGTTTGTGCAGCAATTGCCTCTTAACCGTAAACATCATAGATAAAAAAAAAAAAAAAAAATAAAACCAGGATAAATAGAAGCACAAGGATATCTAGATAAAATAATTACGATATGAAACAATTGTTCCAAACACCAATTGTCCCCCCTTTCAACCAACCAACCATCACCCTCTTAAAAAAAGGACGATTCAAAAGATTTACACACGAAAACAAATCTTCCCAGGATAATGACACACCATATCGTAGTAGAATCAGAAGTTAGTGTGACTATATGTATGTTGCCTTATATAAGAGAAAGATGTTTATTATAGATTGTCCTTATACCGATGATGGTGATTGTATAGATGTGTAGAAATTGAAGGAGGAGGAGGAAAAGGAGGTGTTTGATAGAATAGAACATTTTATATAGAGACAAACTTCATACTAGCCCATAAAAATGTTGTGTGTGAATATAACCATCATTTGTGTGTATCTAAAACATCTGTGTGTATGTGTTTAACCACATATACTCTTAATAACCCACAGTAAAACGTGTGTGTAAGTGGGATTAGTGGACATCTTATCTGTTATTAGAAAAAGCGCACCGGGTGACATCAAAGGGGAGGACATGAAGAGGTAGGATTTGTTGCAATGACACACGGTAAATGATCCTCTTCTTCATCTCAAAACACCAAGTAATAAAAACAGGACTAACAGACAGATAAAGTATGAGGATATTCCATATACTAGATGGGAATTGGATGAAGAGGTTATCGATGACGCCAAAGGGAAATGGGATGCGTAGACAGACCCATCGACATCATCCCATCATCGTTACCAACACCGCATGTATAGAGACTATTATATCCGGGCTAGAAAATATAATATAGGTACAAACAAACAACAACAATGTGTGTGGGTTATAGTGTAGGATTATAAGGATTAGTTTGACTTTGCTCACAGCATACAGCAGTCGGCAAATGAGATACATACATGCCCGAAGATACCTCGATAACAAAAAAAGACAGAATAAATGCAGGGGTGCATTTAAATGAATAATTGGGCCCTTAAAGAGGTTAAACTGTCAAAAGATAATCTATTTTAATTAATAACAAGGATACATCTGAAAATATGTACTACTCCTTCCAAATTCTATGACGCCTATTTTTAGTGGTCAGGAACTTGGCTCTGTTAAAGAAATTACCTTAAAATCAAGTGACGAAATAAAGCAAAGAATCCAAAAAAAAAAATAGTTTGATTGGGCGCCACTTTTACGATATAAAGAAATCCATGACGCCTATTTTTAGTCGTCAAAATTGGGACTCTGTTAAGAGAACTTATCTACAGATCAAGTGACCAAATAATGTAAAGTATAAAAAAAATTAAAGTCAAACATTGGGCGCCACTTTTATGATTTAAGGAAAAAAGTTTGTTTATTTAAAACAAAAATAATTCTCCTTAAAAATTGTTCAATGTTAAAAAAAATCGCAGATCAAACAAAGATTTGAATAAAAAACAATCCCGCATTGGGCGCCATTTTTTACTTAACGAAAAATTTTGTTTTATTGATAATTATAGACCGAGAGCCGACAGCATATTTTGGCAGTTTTGATATAACCGAAATTCGAGTGTGCACATATCTAGATATGCACCACAGTATGTCAACGGAACAAGTCTGGCAGTGATCTTTTTCAGCTTTCCCTTGGCAGACGCATCCAAAGTGCAGCAAAAAATCAATTTTTGGCGTTTTGGTATAACCGAATAAATGATACACCAAAAAATCATAAAAAATCCCCTGATTTCGAATCTGTGGGTACCGCAAGTTTCCTTTTCAGCTTTCCCCCCGCCAGACCGCTTTAAAGCATTTTTAAGTGCATTTTTCTAATAAAAACCTTGATTACTTATTTTCTGTTAGGTATAACCGTATGATGGTAACAAATTAATATTTTATGTCTATTCCAGGTCTAGGAAATAAAATTTTTAGCCAGCTTTTTTTCAGTCTTCCCTCTGCCAGACGCATCCAAAGTGCAGTAAAAAATCAACTTTTGGCGTTTTACTAGGTATTAACCCAATAAATGATAGGTACACCAAAAAATCATAAAAAATCCCCTGTTTTTAAAAATGTGGGTACCAGAAGTTTTTTTTTTAGCTTTCGCCCCGCCAGACCGCTTTGAAGCATTTTGAAATGCATTTTTCTAATTAAAAACCTAATAGCTTATTTTCTGTTGGGTATAACCGTATGATGGTAACAAATTAAAATTCTATGTCTATTCCTGGTTTAGAAAATATAAGTTTAAGCCAGATATTTTTCAGCCTTCCCTCTGCCAGACGCCCTTAAAGGTTTCCCAAATAGGTTTTTCCATAGAAAAAACACCTAGTTTCTGTTTTTTTCTTATAAAATTGAAATAATATTTTTTTGTTTAGAGTAACCATATGATGGCCAAATATTAACTTTCTCTGCCTTTTACTGATTTAGAAAATGTAAGTTTAAGCCAGTTTTGTTTCAGCCTACCCTCTGCCAGACGCCCGAAAAGGTATTTCAATAGTACGGGAAAGTTAGATTTTGCTATATGGGACATGAGGGTCTGGGAAAAAATCCGAAATGCATTTTGACTTTAGGGATTAAAAGAGCATAAACCCAGGGATCGAAAGAGTCTAAAACCACATTTTGTACAACCGCACCAAGAATCATATTTTGTTTGTCCCTATACAAAAAATTGCAATTTTTTGAAGTTTTTTGCCTACAGATCGAAAACGGTCTGTCAAATCGAAAAACCAATATTGTAACAAATGAAGGTAATTAAAAGATCTACAACTTTTACAACGAACAAATTTAAAAAAAAACGCTCAAGTAAAAGAGATATGACAAAAATAAGAAAATCACTTTTTGACGTGTTTAAAAAAAAAACACCCTAACTTTTAAACCAAAGGGATAATCGAAAAATGTTACTTAACATATATTGTAGAAAATTAAATTATTTCAAGTTTGTCATACATTGTTTTTTTTTTGTAGGTTCAAAAATACGCGAGTTATGTGAAAAACTAAAATTTGTATTAAAAAAAATGGCGACCAAATGACTCTAAGTGCGATTGAACAAAATTTGGTTTACGACTCGTGTCTTTATGCCTTTCGAGCCCTGAAGTTAAAATGCATTTCGGATTTTTTCCCAGACCCTCATGCCCCATATAGCAAAATCTAACTTTCCCGTACTATTGAAATACCTTTTCGGGCGTCTGGCAGAGGGTAGGCTGAAACAAAACTGGCTTAAACTTACATTTTCTAAATCAGTAAAAGGCAGAGAAAGTTAATATTTGGCCATCATATGGTTACTCTAAACAAAAAAATATTATTTCAATTTTATAAGAAAAAAACAGAAACTAGGTGTTTTTTCTATGGAAAAACCTATTTGGGAAACCTTTAAGGGCGTCTGGCAGAGGGAAGGCTGAAAAATATCTGGCTTAAACTTATATTTTCTAAACCAGGAATAGACATAGAATTTTAATTTGTTACCATCATACGGTTATACCCAACAGAAAATAAGCTATTAGGTTTTTAATTAGAAAAATGCATTTCAAAATGCTTCAAAGCGGTCTGGCGGGGCGAAAGCTAAAAAAAAACTTCTGGTACCCACATTTTTAAAAACAGGGGATTTTTTATGATTTTTTGGTGTACCTATCATTTATTGGGTTAATACCTAGTAAAACGCCAAAAGTTGATTTTTTACTGCACTTTGGATGCGTCTGGCAGAGGGAAGACTGAAAAAAAGCTGGCTAAAAATTTTATTTCCTAGACCTGGAATAGACATAGAATATTAATTTGTTACCATCATACGGTTATACCTAACAGAAAATAAGTAATTAGGTTTTTTATAAGATAAATGCACTTAAAAATGCTTTAAAGCGGTCTGGCGGGGGGGAAAGCTGAAAAGGAAACTTGCGGTACCCACAGATTCGAAATCAGGGGATTTTTTATGATTTTTTGGTGTATCATTTATTCGGTTATACCAAAACGCCAAAAATTGATTTTTTGCTGCACTTTGGATGCGTCTGCCAAGGGAAAGCTGAAAAAGATCACTGCCAGACTTGTTCCGTTGACATACTGTGGTGCATATCTAGATATGTGCACACTCGAATTTCGGTTATATCAAAACTGCCAAAATATGCTGCCGGCTCTTAGACTATTACAATCTTATTTATCTTTTTTATTTGCTTTTAGTGAAAAAACACAGTTCAAACAGCATTGAAAAAAGGTGCAAAGAAAGATATGACCCACATTGGGTGCCACTTTTTCAGTTTAGGAAAATAGAAATCCAGCCTACACTAACTTGATTTTTACCCTGCCTCCAAGATGTCTTGTAATAAGTCGAAGAATGGCATCTTAGCGTTTGGACTCAACAGAAAATTGTATGTCCTTTCAATTCGAATCTAATAGAGGAATCATGGATTACTAGCTTTTTTTGAGCATATTGCGCCAGAAATATTATTTTAATTTTAGAAAACGTCTTGTTTAAACTCTTCAAACCAAATTAAAAAAAAAAATAATGGTTTTGCATTCGGCGCCACTTTTTTGATGTAAGAAAAAATGTTTGATTATTCCAACATAAAGACATTATCTACTTCAGGTTAAAAATATATATCCAAGATTTCAAAAGATAAATGCCTCTGATTTATTAAAGTTCCTTTAGCGAAATTTCTGCAAAAAAAAACTTCACATTCGGCGCCATTTTTTGATCTCAAATAAAAATATTTATTCATGATGATTTTTTAAATAGTGAAATATCTTCTTTAATATGATAGAAAAATCATTGTTAAAAAGGTTAATTAAATAATTCTATTCTCTCATTGGGCGCCATTTTATGTAATACAAATTTTTTTTCGTGACTCTACTAAGATGATTGTAGAGATGAAGGTGAAGTCCTGACATGTACCTTAGCTTGAGGGTAAAACTCGTGAATCAGTGCTGTTTTTGATATAGGACAATAACGCCCTTGAGGTATACACTAGTTTTTGTAACAATTTTTCGCCCCATGTAACTAAAATTCTAACAAAGTTCGATCCTGTTCAATTAAATTGTAAAGAGGGTATAGTGTAGAATATTTCCCACAAAAACAAAACTGTCTTAAAGTTTTGATTAAACTGTTAGTCTTATGTATACACAACACACACAAAATTGACTATTAATACACCTACCTACAACCCAAAAAAGACTTGAGGTATTTTTGACCTTTGATTGTATTGAACGTCAATTACAGGAAGTTACCAAAAGGAGAGAAAAAGAAAAAAAAACTCATTAAATACTAACACGCTACGAAAATTTATTTTTTTCAAGGATTTAGATAGACAAAAAAAAATTATCTAAACAAAAACAAAAAGAATTATTTAACCTTAAATATATTTGGGTTAAAAGGTCAAAGGGAATAAATTCGATTTATTGGGTTTTGTAATTCTGTGGAGTTTAGAGAAGTTTATTTTTTTTTCCAAATTTCGTGCACAGATTGATTTGTGGTTGTCTATTTTTAGAATTTCATAATAAGGCTTTCCTTTTAAGGTTGAGAGTTTGATGGATTCTGTATTTGAAGATAAATTGAAGATCAAGAATTGATGTCAAATACATAAATAGATGGGTTTGGCTTGCGTTATAGACACAATCAATACAAAAAGGTTTTTGATTTGATATAGGGAGATTTTAACAGCCTTTAGGAACATTTTAAATTTAGCATTTCTCTGAGTAGATTTCACTTGTAGTCAAAAACTGTATTAAAAACATTGCTTCAATGTAAACAAGCTCAAAAGAGAACTTAATGAAAAAATGATCCCGCGTTGGGCGCCAATTTATTACAGAAATAATTTGTTTAGGTTATCACTTTAGTGTAAAAAAGTCCGTTCTAAAAAAATCCAGTAGGTACCACATTTAAAAATAAGAAAATGTCAGTCCTGTGTTGGGCGCCACTTTTATAATGTTGTAAAAATAAGTCCGCAATTGTTACCTTTTTTTGAAAGTTAGAAAAAAGTTTGATTGCATACACAGAAAGTTTCTAAAGTTCCAAAGAGACAATAGACCAGGGTCGATAATTTTTGAAACCAAAAAAAATCATAGTAGAATGAAACACATTGGAAAAGGAGGTGAATATGATGAAAACTAAATTAAAAATAAATTACGGGCGAGCCGAGTTCGGGAAGTGGGTGGGTTGAGTTTTTAATGGTAAAAAATGGTATATCTCGATTTCCGGAAAAACTACAAGTCCTATAAAAAAAAGTTGTATAGCAAAGTTGTAGGTAATAAAAAGATCTACAATTTTTGTATCAACAATTTTTTCACATAACCTCAAAATTTTTGTGAAAAATTAAAAAAACAGAGTTTTTTGTTTTTTATTTTTATCTTTTTCAAAAACAAAAATTGTTCTGAAAACTTACCTTATTATGTCCCAAATACACTGTAATTTATTTGATTTAAAATATTGATTTGTTCACCTTATTTTGACTTAGGGCCGGTTTGTTGACACTCGATTATCTTTTAATCAATGATTTTTGTATGGAATAATCCTTGATTAAAAGATAATCGACTGTGAACAAACCGGCACTTAATACAAAAAAAAAAAAACACCCTAATTTTCAATCGAAAATTCACGTGTCAAAATATCAGCTTTTTTCAAAAAGTCGGTGGGCATTTTGTTCGTTAAAATGTCTATTTTCTGATGGTGTAAAAAAAATTTACATTAGTATAATATAGAACATGTTCTCGTAAAATGCAAAAAATGGAAAAAGCTTGAATTCGAAAAATTTGTTTTATCATTGTTTACAATTTTGGCCTATTTATTCGAATTTACACTCAAATTTACTCAAAAAACGTAAGATTTCATGTAACATTGATAAATCTTACGTTTTTTGAGTAATTAAAGTGTAAAAAAAAGAAACTTTTTTGTATATTTTTTGAAAGTTTTTTTTTGTCGTTTGCTCAAACATAAACATTTTAATAAATCAAAATTAAAAAAAAAAAAAAAAAAAAACTGAAAAAAAGCTACCAAAAGTCCTGTTTTTTGCTTGACTTTTCAAATAAATTTTTCAAATTTTTTCTATCCGAGTTTGAGATTTTGACTTTAAATTGCTCGAGGCTTTAAATTATTCAATTTTTGGTTTTATTTAATTTTAAATTAATATTTTTTTGATTTCACTCTAGCAAAATTATTTTCAAACTTGCTCTCGGAATGTTTAGATATAGAAATTAAAACTCACATGCAAATTAGACTTTTATTTTATTTTTTTTTTTTATTTTTAAATTATTATTTTAAGCTTAACCAAGCATCAAATTTATTTGTCAAAGCTAATCCCACAACTTTTTATGAATATTGTCAACTAGAATTGACATAAAGTCTATATCAACTTCCATCACGTTGACGTATTTTTTGTTTTTGTCATTTGTTTAATTTTAGATTTTCTAATTAAAAATCATTTATAAATCCAAATACTATCTGGCAATTATTATAATATAGTCTAATGACTAGATTATCTCTCAAAAATCCATCACGCACTTCACCATAAGCTAGCTATAGGTAGTATCTATCTAATTTTAATATACAAAAAGAATTGTACATGCAAAAAACCTGCTTTTATTGAAATAATAGTGATTAGTTTAATCTAAATGCCTATATCAACCTCAATGAGTGGATGGATATTGGATATATTATATCTTCTAATTTATAAATTAATCTTCTGGACTAATAAAATTTCCGCTTCGTTTTCAAAATCAAATAAAATTTATCAAATTCAACTAATTAATGTTGGTGCATGTTGTCGTGTTTTGCAATTTAATTAAAATACATTTATAAATCTACCTATACACATATTATCTATACAAACAAAACAATAAAAAAAGACTAAAAAAAAAAAACAACCCCAATGTTTGTTTTTATAAATAATAATATGGCGTCCCATTTTAAAGTGTTCCATGACATTATCACAACCACAATCAAATCATTTTTAATTATCACTATTTTCATATACAACCTATCTGACTGACTATCATTGTATCGCCATCGTTATTTGTCCGTCGTTGTCGTCGTTTGTTTTTGTTGTTGTTGTTGTTGTTGGTCGTTATGGCCAGGACAGGACAGTTTATATACCTATAAATTCTATATCCACTTCCACATGCAAACAGGACAATCTGTTTGTGTCAAATGCACGAAAAAAGGATACAATATAATCAAATCATTTTTTTTTTGTTTATTTGTTTTGTTTTTATTTTTAAATAAAAAAAAACATTTTCATTCACATTTTCGAAACAGAGATAATAACAAAACAAAAACAAAAAAAGGACGAAAAAAAAAACTGGCAAAAACATTCTGGTCACATTAAATACACTCTCGTCCTGTCGTTCATTTCGTTTATAGAAATAAATAAAAAAAAACTTCACCTCTCTCCACAATGCACGTTCAAATGCAAAAAAATAAAAAATATAAAACATTTGAATCCTTTGTATTTTTGTGTGTTCCCTATGTGAATCTGCCATCAAGACTGCAAATATCCATGTCACGTTAGCTTTTATTCTATTTTAAATGATTTACCCTTTCCCCTGTCTCGTCACCCACCACCCTTTTTCCCCCACACAAAGAATTTATATATTTTTCCTCAGTATTTGGTTCTGCGCTTATTCATTTCAGCCACCACCGCCCGCCAATATAAAAAAAGGGTCACGCAACGTGCAACAAAGCGCATTGCTGTCCACGATTTCAATTTAATTTCAATTCGGCAAAAAATTTCATATCCTCAAAAAAAAAAATCCCCCTTTTTTCAAAAAAAAATCTATATACATTGAATCCCTTTGCCATATTCACACAAACACACAAATACATATAATATAGCCAAGAGTGAATAATGAACGTTGTCTATTGCAAATATGTAATCTATTTTTTTTTTTTTTTTTTGAAAAACAATTTTTATTTAAAATTTGAATGATTCTCATCCATCAATTCAGGTAAAAAAAACAAGTTGGAAAAGAACAGTTAGAAATGTTACACGGAATAATTTTTGTTGTTGTTGTCAGAAATGATGATCATAATGATGATTATCAGATTTATCAGAAACAGTCCGATTAAAGACCATTTATATGCACTGACAAAAAGGTTTGTTGTCAAAAAGTATGTAAATCTATACAAATTGGTGTAAAAACTATACAAAATGTTGTAAAACTTGCACAAACACTGTAAAAACGGTACAGAAACTAATAGTTTTACCATACAATGTAATATAAAATTGCTGAAATTGGTGTAAAATTATATTTTACGGTGTAAAACTTATATGTTACAATGTAAAAAGTAAATGAAATAACTTAGGACGAGCTGAAAAATAACCGTTATTGACAAAGTACTGCATAATCACAATAGTTTTCTGTAAAATTTAAAACAATAGTGTAGAAAATACACATTATAGTGTAAATAGAACATTTAATGGCGTAAAATGGAAAATAAAACTCGTCGTCAAAGCAATATGTTAGAAATTTAATAGACAATTTTATAAATTGTGTTTATAATAAATAAAACTTTCAAAAAATAGTGTAAAAGTTATTCAAAATATTGTTTCAATGGTTAAATGGTTTCAATTTAATCAAAAAAATTTAAAATTGTAGTAAATAGTGTAAAAAATATATTTTTTTATGTAAACAGTTTATAAAAAAAATTATAAAGTATTTTAAATAATTTGACAATCAATAAGTTTGTAGAGAATGTCATACTAAATAATCTAAAATAAACGCTGAATGGTGTTAAGACAGTGTAAAACGCTTTGCAAAACAAGTTAAAACGTAAAAATTAATACGAAAGTATTCAAATAATGAAAAATAGTTTGCATAACAATTTTTTGAGTGTAAACATTTTACAAAATGGTGTAAAAAGTGAAAATTATTGTGTAAATAGCATGCAGTTTGATACAAAAAGAGATTTGATTCTAATTTATTTACATCGTTAAGGAAAAATCAAAAATAAAAAAGGTACCACTAATAATTTTTTTTTGCGCAATCTAATTTTTTAAAATTACAAAAAAAAAAATTATATCTCCTTTAACGGTTTAAGGGTACCTGCCGCATAATGTTTTCGAGGTACAATTTTTTTTTAAACGGTTCTAACGATTCCAAACAAAACCACGTTTTTCTCAAAAAAATTAGGATAGGTAAAGAAAATATGGCTTTTCTTGCTTTACGCAAAATTGACTTTTTTTTAGTTAATCTCGTATCTGTATTTCGTAAATGTGTGGTTGTTTTTTTTTTTTAATTTACAGACATATATTTCTTCTAATTTTGAAAACTAAAATTAACTAAAATTAAAAAAAAAAAGTTTTGAAAAAAAAACTGAAAGAAAAATTGAAAAAGGAAAAGTTTGCTTTTATCTACCATTTGTAAAAAAAAAATTGTAGCTTTTAAAAATACAGATAATATACTATATTTTTGTTTATTGTATAATTGTTATTATTTCCTAAGATATTTCCAACTCTAAAATGACTATCAATTTTACAATTAGGTACCAATTTAACAACTTTTAACTTTTTTTTTGAAAAACCTTTTTATTTTTAAACGAGTTAGTGAATTTTCTTGAAAATTATTTGTTTAAACATTTTTCTTGAGAATTATTATTATTTGTTTATAATTTTTTTTTATTATTTAGGTATTTTGTTCAGAAAAAAGTTAGTGTGACATTTTGTAAGAAACACACAAAAATGAATTTCGTAAGAATTTATCAACCAAAACGGTTGATATATTTTTTTTAATGCTATATTTTTTTTAATCCAAAAAATGTTTTTTTTTTAGTATTGTACTATGGCTATTTAAATTTAAACGCTTCGTTGAAAATGGCTCAGTCGTTTACAAGAAATTCAGAAATAAAAAATATTCTATTAATAAAGATTCAAATATTGTTTTTATTTCAAAAAAAGGGTCTTGCGTGTACCATTACCCACATTGAAGTCAATCGCTTTAGCAGACTGAATTGCGGACTCCAATTTTCTTGCATTCTTCTTCCTCGTACTGTCATGTCTGATTGTTATCCCGAGTTCGATCTTTTTACGCATAATAAATTTCCCCTATGTTTTTCGGAATAAAAAATCAACCCACGTGATTTTCCCCTTAAGATAAATATTGCGATATGATGATTATAGCTAACCATGTATCCAAAGTGAAAAACCTCCTACAGCTATCTTAGTTTCCTTTAAAGTTTTAAGCAAATCAAACTGCGTAAATTTTCCATAATATTTTAGCAACTTCAAGTAAAAAAAAAAAATTAATTCGGTACGTCATTTTCACAGTGTTTCCACGAAATCTGCACCATAACCTATTTGAAAACCCTTTTTGGATAACTAATTAGCGGAAAGTTTCCTGGTTTTTGAGTAAGGGCAAACCCCTGCCTACACAATACAATCACGTTAAAATTTAAATGGAAATTTTGAGAAGAGCATGCAGCAATCATCTGCTAATCAGTAGTTTTTGCTACGGCAAGTTTTAAGTTACTTCTATCGAATCCGTTAAAAGGTTTTAAAGGGAAATTTTATTTAAAAATCAAATGAAAATGTTGCAAATGCGAGTATAGTGTCAGTATATAGTGAAGATGGAAAAACCAATTTATATGATGTGGGTTTTTGTGTGTTTTCCTAAAATCATCCAGTTTGATGTGGTTAATTAAAATTTGGTTAAAATGTTTTCAGTTTAAATTATAGTCATTTACTTAGAAAAAAAACATAAATAAAATGAGAATAATGATATAGTTTTCTTCAGTGTACTTTGTACGCCTATTTCACAAAAAAAAAAAATAAATAAAATAATCTCAAACCTTTAGGTACTGTGTCCCTATTTTTTTGTATTTTTTTTTTTTTTTTTGTTGAATCGCCATGGGAGCCATCATTTTTCTACATTCGTTTATTTGTTTATTTTATATTGTTGCCGAGAGAGTTGAAATACTAGAAATGTCACTACCCCTTTTGACTGACCTCCCTCACTATTATTTTTCTGCTTCTCCTTCTCTCTACACAAATAAAAAAAAATAAGTTTCCAAAAACTTTTTTTTGGATCCTTAAAAAGGAAAAAAAAAAACAAATCTAAAAAAATGGCTCGGGTAAAACTTTTATTTAAACAAAACAAAACAAGAACAACAAAAAAAAAGTTTAGCCACATTGTTTTTGCAGCCATTCTCGTTCCGCTGTTGTTGCTGATGCATCATAAATGCAGTTTTACTGGTCAAAATAGTGTGGTAATGGTTTTTTTTTTTTTTTTGCTTTTTGTTATATTTTTTTTGTGATTGAGGAAATGTGAGTTAAAATGTACGATCGATTGATTTAGATGCAGATTTTAGTTTATGTTTTTTTTTTTTTTTTTGAGAATTTATTATTGTACCTAGTTTACAATAGAATATTAGATGATTTAGTTGGTATAGATGAAAAACTTTTAGAGTAGTTTAATAGATATTTCTTGAATTTTTTTTTGGTTATGATGAGTTATTTTATGTACCTATTTTAATAGGATTTTTGCATTTAAATGACATTTGGTATTTGACAACAAAAAAACATTGTAAAACCTTTTTATTTTGGCTTTGGTTGGCATTTTTTTTTTAACATGAGCTGTTGCAATGGAGACAAAATATAGATGATGTAATACATTGTTAATTTTAAGTAAATTTTGTACTCGATTTTTTGGTAAACACATTCCAACATCAACAAAAAAAATTATTTCAAAGTTTTAAACAACAACTTTTTCAATACTAGCTACAATACTACAGTTAAAAGTCGTTGTATTTTTTCGGTTTTTCGATTCGCATGTTTAAAGTCGCAATAGGTACCAACCACTCAACCACTTTCTGTAGGAAATACTTTTGCCTATTAAATGAGCGTAATTATTTTTTCAAAAACTCTGCCATTTACGAGCAAATACCAAAAAAACATTTTTTCGACTTTGGCGAAATTGTTAGAATAACGATATTTTAAAATTAAAAGCTGTTATAATAAAATGCTCTTATGGTCAAATAGCTGTTAACTTAAAGCTTTTTTTATAAAAAAATAAGAACAAATTACCTATATTTTGATTTTATTAGAATTTCCGATAGTGTAAAAAAAAAAAATAAAATCTGTTTTTATAATTAATGAGACACCGTTTTGAATGTATTTGATCACAAAACAAAGTATGCCATCTGATTTCTTGTATGAAAGGAATTCTTAGAAAAATAATATTGAAAACCGTTAGAGTTGTTTTTTTTTATAATTTTTTATACCTATGTACAAATTTTTTAACATTAAAAAAAAAAAGTTGGTATGTCATTTAAAAGAAATTACTAATTTACACCCGTTTTCAAAAAATTGATTTGTCAAAAATAAAAAAAAATTGAAATATTTTTAAAAATCCAAAAATCTATATTTTGAAAATTTTTCAAAAGTTTAATATTGCTTTCGTTTAAACACTTTTCCACAAAAATTTTCGTTAAAATCGGGTAAGTCTTATACGAGATATTCAGAAACCAAAAAAACAGTTCAATGGCAGGTAAAATTTTGGTCTGGTCTTATTTGCGAAATTAAAAAAAAATTTAATCAAAATCGTTAGAGCCTTTTTTGAAAAAAATTAACTTTTCTATTTTCGTTATATGACAGGTAGATACCGTTTCGAATCCTACACTAGTTTTTTTTTTTTTTCAAATATTCAGGTGTGAAAAAATCTAGGGAGCTTCTGGTTACTATAATTTGGCACTTTCTAACTCTCTAGTTTATTTAAAAACGGCTTATTCCTAGCAAACTATGGTATTGTCAATTAACGTATTTTAAAGATTAATCTTTTCGTGAAAATACCTATCATGACTGTTTTCAAAGCTATTCAATATTAAGTCTGCAATATTTAATTTTTTCCTCAGGTGGTTCTTCTCCTAAAAGAACTAATTGCCTTGGATTGATAACCTACATAGCTATAAAAAAATTTTTGGTGCCGAGACTAAACTAGGTATACTTTAGTATAGTTTTCGGTGTGCTGAACTCGAATCCGAAGTCAAAAATATTCTTCTTCGTTAAATTTTTGAAATATTACCGTTAGAAAATTCAAAAAACATTTTTCGACTACTTTTGAGATTATGCTCTAAATTGGGGATTTTTTTTTTAAGCATCAATCGAAAAGTTGAAGCACAACTTGTATCTTAAGGTTGTTAAACAACGACTTTTGAGTGTTGTTAACTATTAGTATACAGCTATTTTGTTTACCTTTTTCATTCAAAATTTTGTCTAATAACAGATGTTGTCTCCCGTCAAAGTCCTCACTAATGAGTTGTTGAGATCCCTAGAATTTCGTCTAAAACTCTTCGGAAAAATTATTCAATCTTCACTCTTTTATAAAAATTCGGTTCTTATGAAAATTGTCTATTATCTATTGTTTATTAATAAAAAAATTGAAACTAGATGTAAGCAAAATATAAAAACTTTTTAATCTCCTAATTTGAGGGCCATCAATGCTTAAAGCTATCAAATTAATTGTATATCAATTACTTTGTCAAAAAAATGTTAACAAATATTTCTTTCTTTTTTTTCTTTCAGGTAAGTCAACTTCTACAAAACAATCATAATTTCGATGAAAATTCTTAATCAGTAAGTAATCTCTTCTCAACAAAATTCAACAAGTTCTGAAATCTTTGATAGGTACCTACTAACCTAAGAAAAACTTCTGAACAATATAAAGTCATCCACTAACAATGTAATATCAACCACAAAAACTAAAATCCTTCTGTCCTTCTTAATTAATATTAGAACAATATTGACCACGTTCTAACAAAACCATTTACTGTCATCAACCCGTTTTACCTGCTGAAGCTGATGGGCCTGAGAAATTAATTACCTGCAAGTAAAATGTGTGTTCAACAAATTGTTTCCACTAAACCGCACACTATATAACCTTAGGTAGTAGTTTGTGGTCACATATAAGGATAAAAGGTATATCTAAGTGACGTCAACAAAGTTGTAAAAAACGAAACCATTAGTTCGTTTGATACCTATAAAAAATTAATATAAATTTCACTTCCACATCATCTAAATTGGTATAAAAAAGAGAGAGAAAGAGATAGAAGTTAAGTCCTTGCGTGTATATTCTATGAAGCCAATCTCTTATACGTGTTGTGACACAAAATTGCCATTATCCTTATAAAAACTAGAAGTATTATGTCAATCTTTTGTCGTTTAAAAATGCAAGTTAAAAAAAAAAAAACTCTAGAAGCTTGTATTCAAAACCCTTAGCAAGACCGAAACAAAACAAAATCCTTCTCCTTCTTCCTCTTTTTCTCTCTATGTATATATTATTGCCACACTTAATAAAATTATAATCTCACGTCCTCCTTCATATCCCATCGCAACGCTGCAACACTTAAGAGTGTAATTCGTAATTAAAAGGAATTTTGTAATTTATAAAATTACCTTATATATACCATCATCATCTACTACGTCGTCATCATCATCATCATCGTCGACGCCATCATCATACTACAGACCCTTCCTTTTCCTTTTAGTTGCCAGGCCAGGTTCACTCATCCATACACATATATACTTTTCACTTCGACAAAATATAAAAACACCCGCAATCGTGGTTGCATAGCGGGCGGCGATATTTATACAAAAAAAAAAAAAGAATATCTTTTTTGCTCCATCTTTCTGAGGCTTGTTGCGGTTGCATATAAATGCTTTGGCATAGGTTTTTTTTAATTTTTTTCATATTTTTATTCACAAAAAACTACACCGAAGGAAGCCACTTGTCAGCAAATGAAGATGATGAGTAAAACGACGATGAGAGGAAAAATAAAAAAAAATTAAAATATATATATAATTTCCCTCAGAAGGATTATAGTCATATCCACTTGGCGACAATTTCAAGTATATTATCATCCCTTATATAGTATATATTTTTTTTTTACAACACATCCTCTTGGCGAGGTCTTCCGGTACGTTGCATGCGCGGGTATTAGTCTAGTCAGTGTATTAAGCACTTCAAAGGTTAAGTATTTCCAAGTCAAGTGCTAATACCATCAAGATGAGATCTTCATTTTTCTCGTTTTCTTTTTCCTTTTTGAGTTTTCATATCGTTTTTTGTTTGAAATGAACTTCTGGTTGAAGAAATTTTAATCGAAAATTCCTAAAAGGAATTCAAAAAGTTGGACACAAAATCAACAAAAAGATAAAAAAAATGTATTTAATTTAATTTTTGTGTCTTGTCTAAAAGAAACAAAATAATTACTCAGGACTTTCAGGATATTTGTTTTGTTGCCTAAAAAAATGTCACATACACATTCATACCATATAACAACCAAGCCAACTCTCATATGCCTCCCAAAAACTCTCGAGGTCATCATCAAAAAAAAAAGTTGATTCATTCCATGTCCTAGAGATTAAACAACAAAGTATGCCCATGTAACTTATCACGCAAAGGTTAACTATTTCAGAGGATAAAGAATTTCTTTAATACTTTTTGGCTATATAGACGAACGAGTGGGTGATGGTGGATGGAGGCAATGGAGAAAATCACTTTTATCCGGATCAATTGTCGTTGAGTTGATTCTGAGTTTTTTTTTTTTTTTTTTTGTTCGTTGGCAAAAGGACATGCTTTATTGCTTGTGTGAACGAATGTTTTATGGTCTCTTTCTCCTTCTCACATTTCTTTTGTGATTTTTGGTTTGATCCTCTTTGAAGTGTGTGTTGGAATGAAACAAACATATGGACGGACAGGGACACATGAGAAGAGTGATGGAAAGGTTTTAGTGGATAATCATCAAGGACAAAAAAAAAAAAACATAAGGAAAACATTGATTAAAAAAAAAAAAAAACGGATAACCATTGATTTCATTGCCGTTGGGTTAAGAGTCATTCCTTTGTGAAAAAATTGGCCCAAGTAAGTAGGGGGCAATTGGAATCTTTTTCATTTTGATTTTTTGGCAATGTTGAATATAGATGGGTTTTATGATTTTTTGACAATTTTTTTTTTTCAAATCTTTGGAATTTTTCAGTAGGCTTTGTTGATTTTGTCCAAAGGCAACCATTAAGACCACTTCTGTCCCCTTTCTCCTCCAGAACTTCAACATTTTGAAGCCAGAAACTTCAAGTCTCCAATAGTTCTTACAAAGCTGTCGAAAACATGTTCATTAGTGTTGTTTTTCAGCTATTTACAATGACTAGTTTCTGAGAAATAAAAAATCATAACAAAATTATGTAGTTCAGAAAGACTTAAAGAAGTATTTAAAAAATCAAAAGAGCTTCTGATGGGAGTTTTTCGAAAAGTTTCCATTACCTGGAAAAATTGAAAAAAAAATTACTAAAAAAAAGTCAAAAATTTGAAGTTTTGAACTCAAGAGGCGTGGTAAACACCCACATTTCAGAACTTTTATTGAATTCGTGTAACACTTTTGATTATTACTGTATTTAAAAACTTCTAACACTTACGAAAAACTCATATTTTTAATTCAGAAGAGGGGAGAAGGGGCTATGTGAAGTTGGCACCCCCAAATGCTAATTTTTTTTCATATCTGTCTGATTCTGCTGCTCAAGATTAGCCCAGGATAGTGCAAGATTTTGTTTCACTAACCCGACCTTAGTTCTAAGATTATAACGGAATTATTTTTTTCCATTTCAAAAATCACAAAAAATAATTTCTTTTTATTCAGTGTAAAAATTGTTGCTTTTAACCAAACGTTAGCCCAGGATAGACCAACTCTTTTTTTTTTCTTTATTCCACTACTTTTTGAAAAGATATCTACAACAAAAAACTTTTTTTCATATCAGAAGCCGAAATAATTGTAATTTTTTTTCCTGTGAAAAAATCGTTGTTTGTTTGACTCAAGGTTAGCCCCCCAACTTTTATTTTTGCTATCCTACGCTTAGTTTAAAAATTATAGAAGAATTAGTTATTATTCACCACACCAAAAAAAAAAAAAAAGTACGCATACACCACAGTGACCTTTTAAATTTATTATTTAGAAAAATTAAACCAACACTGAAATGGGCATTCCGCCTCAAATGTTATTTATTTGAATTCATAATATATGCATGAATTTGATTGAAACATTCTTCAAATAGATTTTTTATGCGCATCAGACAATTCATTCTCCACTATTTTCTTCATGAATCGGGAATAAATTGCTTATTTTAACGTGATTTTATCGAAATTTTCTTTTTCAAAATCTTTTTTCAAAATCCAAACATACAACTTTGTATTCTTTTTTTTTTTAGAATATTCAAGAAATACAAATAAGAATTGATTTTCTCAGAATTCAAAAAATCTGTATTTTAAGCTACTTTGAGCGTATATCCTAGCTGTAACCAAACTTTCAATTTATATTTATTCTTAGAAAAGCTATAAAGTTGATTCGATATAAAAAAAAAAACTATATTCAAGAAAAAGCAATACAAATAGCTTCTTGGAATATGAAGATATTTAATATAACAGCAAGATTAGAATTTACCATTACTCGGACATATTTTCATGTTCTTTGAGCGTAAATTCTTCTTAATTTCGTCGAAATAATGTTGGCAGTATATTCCTCATATGCACTAAACATTTCTCTCATCTGAACTCCATTGAAATAGATATTGTCATTATAACTTCGCGATAAGCACTAGACATTTTTTTCAGATATTGCTCTTCAATCTGTAGAAATAGTGTCTATTACATTTGACTTCATCGAAATTATTCTTTAGACCGTAATTTTTCGTTTTATGGAAGTTTTTCAAAATTATTCAACTTAAAATTGATCATTCGACGTATGCACTAGAAATTTTTTTTAAATAATCTATCGATGAAAAATTGTGTAAAACATTGATTCCAAGTACTGAAAAGACAGTTAGAAAAATATATTTTAATTAAAACAAAAATCTACCAATACCTGGACAAATTTTAAACTCCTTCGATCACATGTTTACTCTTTACGCATTCATATTAATTTCCTCGAAATATATTCTAAACAGCTCCCTCAAATGCACTAGATATTTTGTTCCTCGGATGTTCTTCATGAATTATTTTTTACAAGTGATTTCTTTCAAATATATTCCTATACCATAATCTTTCTATTCTTTTAGTAGTTTCTCAAAATTTATCGATGACATTTTATTAACCATTGATTCCAAGTACAAAAAACTAATATCGAAATAACTTTTTCGAAGATTTACATTTTTCGTAAAAAAATGACCAATACTTCGACATAATTTGAACTCCTTCGATACCATATCTACTCTCTCGATACATTTCTAATTTTTATCAAAACAATCTTCAAAAACCTTCTTTATGTGCACTAGATGATTTTCTCATCACATACTCTGTGTAGATCAATGTCATCTATTGTTAAAATCACCCTATATAACAGCTCATAAAAAAAATCAGACAAAAAAAAAAAAAACAATGTAATGAACTTCTAAACTTGGTAAATGTCAACTTTTTAAACGTGATTTGATCGAAAAATGTCCTTATACCGTTCATCGTTTCAATAGAAAGAAAAACTAAGGATAATGGTTTAACTTTTGTGTTCGTTTCTCGTTTCAGTCAATTGGTCTCTATGTTAAGCCAGAGAAAGGACCTTCGCACTATTTTTTTCTTTCTTCTTTTTATCTTTTTTTTTCTGCTTTTTGATTCTTGATTACAATTTGAACATAAAGACATGTACTATATGGACATGGAACATTCTCTATGAAGTACAAAATCAGTTTTAGCTTTTCTCAAAAAGGTGTGTGTTTTAGTTAGAAATGAGGGAGGAGAGGTGAAATAACAAAAAAAAAAAGTAGGATTTCTCATCAATTCTTGTGTCTTTCTTTCATTTAAGTTAGAAAAGACAAGTAGAGTTGAGAGAGTTAGGTTTTGATAGCAGACTTTCTTTCTGTCAGCATTTGTGATTTTCAACTTGTGGTGTTTTTTTTTTTTTTTTTCTTCTACTAAACGTGTGCGCCTTTGGGAGAGGTATTTCATTTTATTTAACTTAACTTAACTAAAAGTCCTATACACATTCTGCCTAAATCTATTCCCCATATATACACAATTTTAGTGATACACGATTATTTTGTGCGGTGGTGGAAGGAATACAAAAAAAAATTAGAAGAGAAGGGTGAAGAAGGAGCAGTCAGCCAGTAGTAAGTGCTCAGTCAATATCTAGTTTGGGTGAAAGGAGGTATTTACGAAATGTTGTTAAGTATAATTGGGGTCATTAAATTGATAGCAATCGAACTTCGGATGTAGTATTGGAGTTAAGTGTGGCAATTAATTTGAAACATATGTACTTTAATGTTGAATACAATTTAGGTACGTACTATTGGTGTAAAGGATAGGCAATTTAGTTAGGAATTTTTTTTGTTTTCTATTACATAAAACTCAAAATTGAAGTTTGAAAATTGCTTTATTTATTTTGTAAAAATTTAGTTCAAAGTCAATTATCGATTATAAATTGTTGCATTTTTGTTTGGAAATTTCCACACAAGTGGAATTCTAGGGTGGTACAGTGAAGTAGAAGAGTTTTGTTCCTTCTGATAATTTTAGATCAAAACAATCGTTGAAAAAGAAAATTAAATTCCTGAGAGAAAATGGCTCCTCTAATATCTATCTATCACAAAGTTTTGTAGATATGTATTTGAACTTCCTTTGCAAACTTTCAAGTTTGATGTGATTTACAATGTTTTCATGCTTATCTTCTGTAATGCAACCACAATGTGTCTATTATTTCACCACACACAAAGAATATTTCTACTAAAAGCATTTAATTTGGAAAAAAATTGATCCATAATTAAGTAAAAAAAGCGAAGAAGTTGTTCCGGAGGCACAAATTTTGTTAAAATAACTTCGGAGCTATTAGGTTGTGTTCTTCATCATAAGTCAATGGTTTCCCATTAAAAAATTCTTTCCGAATTATGAACTTGTTGTCTCATTTTACGTTATTGCAGAAGGCTTTCAAAACTTATCGATGAAATATTCAGCTAAAAATTGGTTCCAATAACCGAAAGGTCATTCAGATATAATACTTACAAAGATTTATGTTTTATGTAAAAAGTTGACCAATACCTGGACAAATTTTAAACTACTTCGATCACATATCAGCTCTCTATGGATTCATCTGAATTTCTTCAAAACATTCTCTTTAAAGCTTCTTTATGTGCACTAGGTATTTTTCTCTTCAGATATTCTTCGTGAATCCTTTAAACTACCACTTATAAGAGTGATTTTATCGAACATGTCTGTAAAGCGTTAACAGTTATTTTCTACATCAATAACTAACAAGAGTCGTCTAGCACTTTCAAATTTCAACTAAGGACGTTCAAACTTCATTTTAGTAAACACATCTTAATTTTTCTTTCGAAATATTTTCTAATAATATAATTTGAAAGTATGCTTTTTTTTAGTCTCTTGTCTCACAATTAAATAAATTTGTACATTTCTAGTTGATGGTTTTTTTTTAAACAAAAACAATACAATTTCAACTAAGAAAAATTCCACAATTTGAAATTTTTACCAACTTCTAACATCAATAACATCTCCTTACAGATCAAAAGCAGTGAGCACTGAGCAAACAAGTGTCTAGTGTAGATCTCAGTTTTCAAATTCAACTATAGAAAAAAATGCGAAAACATCGTCTAATACCTTCAAATTTAGTTCAATTAAGATAAGAACTATTAGGTGATGTTCCTTTATCTCTAATTCATAAATTTTAAGTAAAAAAAAAATCATTCTCTCAACTCAAGTTGTTAAAAAGCGTCCTATTGCAAAGGCTTCCCAAATTCGATTTTATACAATAAGGCTTTTATCAGAAGATTTTTCGCTTTTTTTTGCAAAATAACCTTTAAGCAAATAAAACCCAGAATCCCGAAAACCCAAAATCCCGAAAACCCAGAATCCCGAAAACCCAGAATCCCGAAAACCCAAAATCCCGAATGGGATCCCGAAATCCCGAAAAATTATATAAAATGATAAATTTGCGCAAATTTTTCATTTTATATAATTTTTCGGGATTTCGGTTTCCAAAACAATACTAAGTGTGAAATTAAGGTGTTATTACGTAAAAAACAATATAAGTTTATGATTCCGTTAATATCTCTTTTTTACATGATTTCAAGTTCTTAGGTATTGTGATTTCAGCAGTGTTTTGTAATGATTGAGTTAAGTTGAAAAATCGTTGAACTAAAATCAAAAGAATTATGAGTTTAAATATTTAACTTATAATAATTGTTTTTAATTGGTTTTAATTTTATGTTTAAGTTAAAATTTCAGTGAAACACAGTTTTGAAGAGTTTTTTTATTTTTTCTGTTTTTTTTTCGGGATTTTGGCCTTTCTGGATTTTGGGTTCTCGGGATTTTGGTTTTTCGGGATTTTGGGTTTTCGGGATTCTGGGTTTTCGGGATTTTGGGTTTTCGGGATTTGGGGTTTTCGGGATTTGGGGTTTTCTGGATTTTGGTCTTTCTGGATTTTGGATTTCGGGATTCTGTCCGTCTCCCGAAATTTTCTAGTATAATCGCTTTTAAAAGTTGCATTGCCTATTAAAATTAAATTCTGCATTAACAATTTTCATTTTTATTTATATCTTTGGAAGAAATCGAAGAAATTTGAATTGTTAGATATTTTTGAAATATACGTTTTATTTAACTGCTCCGTTTGGATACAAAAAAAAATTTTTTTTATATTTTTAGGCTTTCTCGTGAAAAATAATTCCAAGAAAAAACTTTTAAACTTATATTATTTGTTGAAACTGAACACTTAGTAAAAAAAGCTGCGAAATAATAAGAGAAAAAGAAAATATTTTTTTCATATAAAATTGTTTTTTCCTAACAACTTCAACCGATTTGAGCGAGCCAAAGACGAACGATATTATAATAAATACTTTTTACATTTTTTATTTAACTACAGACCTTAATACAACTTTTGACCATTAGAGTACTTTTTTCCGGCCATACAAAAGTGGCACACTCTAATAAACAAACACTTTTTCTCAAAAAACTTAAACATAAATTGCCTATACCCCTTGAAAATATTTTCGTTTATGTTAATTTTTACACCTAATAGCCAAACAAAAGCTACTTATCAAATACAAGGTGAAAAGCGAAAAAGTCGTCCAGTAGCCTCAATTCTAATGAAATAAAGGTTTGAACTATTAGGTTCATAAACCCAAACCTAGGCCATTATTTTTTAACAAAAACATTTTTTCTCCAATTTCAGTTTATAGAAAAAAAAAAACTATGATTCCCTTTTTGAACCAAATTTTCAAAACATAAAATTCGTTTTGTAGCTAGAATAAAAATGTTTAAAGAAAACTTCTCATTTTAAATCTAAATTTCTTTGCAACAGTTTTATAATATAAGTTGCCCAGTTTGACGTAAAAAACAACTTAAAGTAACATCCAATACAATTAATCTATCAAACCGATATTTAAGTTTTTTTTTCCAACACAACAACTAAAGGTCAGGATTAATGAGAGTTTATTTACTTTGTTATTTTTGTTGAACTTTTTAAAAGTTCTCCCCACCTAAAACTTTCTATATAAAATGTTCAAAACATTTATTCCAAATTTTAATGATATGCAATCTAAAAAAAAAAAAAAAAAAAACTCATCAATTTTACAGTGTTTCCTTCGTCTACACAAAAAATTCCCTACCAAACATTTTATCAATATTGAAAAACTCCAATTTTTGCCTTGTCATTTCTTTCCCAAAGACAATCATTTCAGAAGTAAACATATTCAAAAGTTCAAATAACAGCATTCAGGAGAGTAAAGGAAGTATGTGTGTTATACGTGTTCACATACTTAGTAATGGTACATAATTATACTTGTGCAAATACAATGAACGAACGAAAAAAATAAAATTAAAGAAAATCGCTATACCTCACCTACTTTTAGAAGAATAATGATGACGACAACGATGATATAGGGAGCAAGGGAGAGTAAGAGAGAGAGAGAGAGAGAGAGAGTGAAAAAGTTTTACTCAAAACTTTTGCTTCGATTAACTTCAAGGATAATCGACAATGACGACGATAACTTTCCACGGTATACTTCGACTTCCGTGAAGTTTCTTCTTCTTCGTGGTAGGTTTTTTTCTCTCACTCTCCCTCTCTCTCTCTCTCTCTTTCTCTCTCAATTTAAGTTTGAAGAACTTTATTTCGGTGAATATAGAAAACAGAGCAATGAAGACGACGAGAAATCGACAGAAATTCAACAAAACAAGCAAAAAGCAAAAAAAAAAGAGGAAAATTCTAAATTTTCTTTCATCCTCGCTAATTGCTTAACTTTTCCACTCTTTTCAATTGTTCTATATATACCCGTTTGTTCCTATATTCCATACCAGATACCATAAGTCATTCCGTCGAAGTGGTGCCTTCTAGCAATCTTTTCTCTTCCTCCAGGTCCTCCTCCTCTCTCGCACCACACACTTCTTCTCTGGGAAATCCACATCCAATGTGTGTGCGAGTTGAAGGAATATTATCGAAAACCTAAAATCTGAATATCCTTGACTTGGTTAAAAAGTACATAGACTTTTCGACAACTTTTATACCACATCGAACGTTAGTATAGAACCTTTATACCCTCCAAAAAAACCGAGAAGAGAGAGGAGCATATAACTACTCTCCTAACCGTCATGGATCAGATTTCAAATGGGTTTTGACGATTGGATGGCTTGATGATGATGACGATTACGATGGTGATGGTGATGGAGTTTAAGAAAGAACCAACGAACGAGTGAACGAAGGGAAAAAAAATAAAGTCTGGAGGCTTTTAGTGCGAGTGGCGCCAGAAGGCTATAAAAAAGAAGAAGGATTGAATTCATTCTGCCGCTCTTTGCTATCTTTCCACTGCACTCTGGGATTTTTGGTTTTTTTATCATCTTCCCTTTTTTTTTTCTCAAAGAAAAAAAACCATCTAGACACACAAAGTCAAATGGAATGACTCTTCGAAATGACTCCAAACATAAAATGTCCATTAAGGCGCGCCTCCCAATTCCACTCGAATTATGAAAAAAAAAAAACCGTTCTTAGGTGATACATGGATGATGATGCTTGTGGATGATCCATTTGACATATTATATTTCTGTCTCTTTCTTCTTTCTAGTACTCCCAATTTATGGTCTTAAAAAATCCAAACTCCTTAAAGTATCATGACAAATCAAGAATGGGGGTAAAGTTGGGGTTTTCCTTTTTTTTTTTATAACTCTTTCGATGAGTTTTATGCAGATAAATGTCATGCACTGAAGTTAAGAAATCTCTCTTAGTCTCTTTCAAGTGTGGAATTGGAGTGGTGTTGTGAATTTTGTAAGGGTTTTTGAAGATATTTCTAAGAAGGAATGAGGAAACTTCTGTGATTAATGGTTTTGGTTATTTCTGATTTTTTTTTGTTCCTTAACCATTTTTAACTTAACGAAAACTCTTTCTCTCTCTTTCTCTCTCTTTTGAAATGTTCTTTTTTGAACTGCACTTATCTTTAAATTGGATATTTTTCACTGTCTTGTGGATTTTCTTAGATTTATATATTACACACACTCCTACACACAGCTTGATGTAGTACCAGTATATGTTGTAATCCTTAAGATACGGTTTTTTTTCTTTCTACATTTTATGGTTTTGAAGAGTTAAGAAGTCCTTAAAATATTAGGTAGAGAAAAAAGAAGGAGGTATACCTCTAGTTTTCTTTATTGTGCATTGCATACTTCAAATTTGTTCACTCAAGTGGGGCATAATTTTTTTTCTTCAACTTTTTTTAACTTCTTCTTAGGAAAAATGCTATTTTGTTATTGCGAATATAGAAAAATTCTTTTGAGTGAAGTTTTATGGTTGATAGACAGACTTGTTAAATTTTCGTCTTTATTTTGTCTTAGTCTTCTATTATTATATCGTACAAAAATGTAGACTCGACGGCGGCAGTGAGCTTACAGTTTTATGAATATGTGGCAGACATTTTTAACGCATGAGTGTGCACAAAGACTTTGATATCTGATTCAAAAAAATTAAAATAAATTTGTTTAACAGAATTGATCAGTCTTTGGTATGGTTTTATAAACTTAGAGGTTGTTTATACTTGATTACCTCAACCCTTTTTTAGATATTTTTTTTTATCAAAAAAACAAAACCGACTTTTATGGATTTTCTAATAGTTCCTATGGCTATAACTGAACGAAATTAAAATGGGACCACATTCAAGCTGCCAGCTTTCCAATACAAAAAGAATTATCAAAATTGATTCACTCAGTCCAAAGTTATGAGGTAACAAACATAAAAAACAAGAGGTTGTCTGTAAAGCCGATTTACGGACGATGATTTTACGTGATAACGTCGTCAGAAAACAGGTTGTGTGCTTATGTTTAAAATGAGTCAATTGAAGCGTTTGCTTTTTTTAAACAATCATAATTTACAAGAAAAAGCTAAAAAGAAATACCTTTTTTATTTTCTCAATATACCTATTAATTTTTTTATTTTAAAAAAATTATGCAAGTATTTCTTCTTAAGAATAAAACCATTTTTAAAGTTTTTCAAATGCGCAAAAAGTATAAAAATAATTTATTGAAAACAATCATTTTCATAAAAAAAAGCAAAAAAAAAACATGAATTTTTATCTTCTCACGTCATTAATTCCATTTTTTTCCCAAACAACCTATACCTACAAAATTTTATACCATCTGAAAGCTTATTGTCTTAGCTCAAAATATATATGTATGTCGATCAGGTCTATGAGACATCTACAAAAAGAGCTAAAATTTTGAACTCGATCAAATTTTATTAAAAAACGCAAAAAAAAACATTTATTTTTATGTTCTCACGCTATGGAATCAATTTTTTTGTTTGACAACCTATACAAAATTTTATATAATGTGAAAGCTTATTATTTCACCTTTCATATGACGTATCAATCTCATTTCAAAGATGCCTTTAAAAGAAGTCAGAATTTTTTAAAGTCAACCATGTCGAATTTCCAGACTGAGATTACGGTACTTCCCACACTGGTGGCTGTTCATGATCAACAGATCTCCACTGGGGGTTTTGAGGTTTTTCGCAAGTTTCTTGATTTAACATTGTGTAGCTTGTAGTTAGTCTATCGTTATGTGTGATATACCAAATGAAAGGTAATTGTATCAGGATGCTCATAAAAGTTTAATAAAATTTCTATCTGCTCTTTGTCAAAAGTCATAACCTGTTGAATTCTAAAATTTTATTTTACCGTTATCTCAAAATTGGGTTTACGAAAATGATCGCACACATTTAGTCGTGGTCATGGTCTATCATCACACCATATAATTTATTCCTGTATCTATTGAAGAAAAAAAGATAAAAATAAAAAACGATGAAAATCGGTTAAAAACGGCCAAAAAACGTGTTCTTTAAAAATGTGTTTCTTCCGTTATTCAGTCAAGACTCACTAAACGATTCCAATGTTTTGCATATGTATGCATAAAACCTACATGTCCTATAAGTTTGAGATTTTTTGAAGGCTTAAAAAAAAAAGCTAAAAATCAAAAACTACCCAAAAATACCTCTAAAAAACAAGGTGTTTTTCAAAAATTCATATTTCGAAACGCAGAGTGTTGGAAAAAATTCGTATGAGAAGCCTAATTTTTTTCCCTCATCTTTCACCTGACACCTCTAGAATTGTCAAAAAAAATTTTCCCTACCCAAAATCATCATTTTGTAATAGCCAACACGTGTACAACGTTCAAACAAAACATTATAGCTTAGTTTCAAAATTTTTTTAGAATTTTTTCTTAAATGCAGTTAAATTAGTCTCATCTATCTATAGCAAAAAAAATCATCTCTTTACAACTTCGCGTTTAGATTTTAGCCCAAATTTCATCTTTCCGTTTTATCCCTGTTTACCCTATTAAATGACGGAATTTTTAAAAATCCTTCATTTGGATTAAGCTTTAGGTTATTATTGCTCAAATAAGCTATAGAAGATTTTTGTATCTCTAATAGTTTATTTTTAATTTTGAATTGAAATTTTTTGCCGCACTGCGAAAGTTCGTGAGTGGAACGGGTGGCTGCCATGGTTCATCGATTTATAAGACGTTATCACGTCAAAAATAAAATAATACAGGTGAATTGAATGCCTCCTCGTTTTTGGAAGTCGGTAAAAATAAAATATCTGTAGAAAATCTTGATTGTTTTATTTGAGAAAAAAAAGTTCCAACACTGAATAAAAAAACACAAGATTTGGTAATGTAGATAGCTTTCTTTCTTGAAGTTTTGGAAAAAAAGCTTATGACCTGAAATTATTCTGTTGTTAAGTTCTTATACTCATTTAAAACTTCTTTAAAGATTGTGAAAGAACTTCAAATACTCGTAGAAAAACCTTCATTTCACGTAAAACATCACATTTTTGGTGGTGTCTGTTGGGTATTTAACCGTTGCCTTACCTGCTTTCATGGGTATTTTTGTGATTCGAAAATCAAGAGCAACAGAATGCAACTAATTTTATGTGACTTGACTATGTCTGTCATGGGTATATTTGAAATCAGGTAGGGTATCAAGATGCGGCTAGTTTCAAATGGTAATTCAAAACCCTCGTTTCTGAATATAAGTTCAGTCAATACAATCATATAATTTTTGAATCTCATATTTTTTGAACAACTATTTTTTGACAGAAAAAAAAAAATACATAATATCTAACCAATAAATCAAAATATCTTCCTATCTGTTGTTTTAAATTAAAATAACATTGCACCTGCGACAATAACCTCAAAATAAATTTAAAAAAAAAAAACTTAATACTTTATCATAAACCTACAAAAAGTCCATATAACATTGTATAAGTCAACACTAGGAATTTAATTTAACATGTTGAAATTAAAATCTATAGAAAATCATCCAACCATGTTGATGTTTCTGATGAAGAGTCAACATAAATAAAAAATACTGTACAAAAAATTTACTAAAACCCGCCTTCAACATCTGGTTTGGGTATAGGTATATAATATTTTGTTGTCAATATAGAAAAAAAACAAAAAGTTATCCCACTAAAAATCCCCTCAAAACACATAAATATTTCATCTATACAACGAGTATGTGTTTATGCAAGTTTTTTTTTTTTTTGAAAAATAAATGTTAAAAAGTAAATCCATTTCAAAATAAAATTCATTTTATCGAAATCCTCCAAATGCAATAAAAAGGAGCGTTTTTCAGCAAAAACAAATCTAATAAATTCTATATCTTTCTATAAAAAACAATTTTAAATAGTTTCATGCGTGAAATTTTACGTAAATGCTGTGAAAAAAAAAACAAAAAGTTATAATAAATCATTTGATTTATGTTTGACAAAAAAAAAAAAAAATAATATGAAAGTAATATTTTGAAATAGAAAATAAAATGTAATAAATCAATAAACCAGTTGTTTTCATTCACAAGTAGATAGGTTTTAAAAAAAATTTCGATATGAATATTATTTAGATTATTTAGATGTACTAACCCTTTAAAACCAGCACACAACCACGACACTCACAACGATATACTTCATTTTTCAAGATATTATGAAAAGTCACAGAATTTGTAATTTGACTTTGGAGCGGGTGTTATTTTCTCATATTTTAAATTTATTCAGATCTCATCTTAGCAATTCCGCTAGTACTTGCATTCAAAGAGGCTTGTAAGAAAAATTGTTTCCATCTTCTTCTAAGAATAAAATATAAAAAAAATACCTAAGATTTGAAGACCTAGGCCGGACATGACCGGGAATTAAGGAACCTTTACCACAAAGTAGCCTTGTGACAAAGCGATGAAGTTATAAGGCATTCTCATAACACTTCTTACCGAAGTTCTTCAAACCATATTGGTTGAAGAAGAGCAGTTACTTACTGTCTCCATCATTTCCAAATCTTACAACAACAAAACCCGATTACTTGATAAAGCCTTGTATTTAGAATTTGATGAGCTCTAAAACATAACCCCTTTTCTTTAAATTCTAACCCCCCACCGCTCTTATTGACTAATTGATCCAGGATTTATTGACCTATATGCCTAGAGCTTTCAGAATTAGCTTAAAATCAAGTTTTAGAAATAATACATTCTCCTTAAAAAATAAAAATCAATAATAATGCATGATTCTTTGATACTCTTCTAGCACAACTTAAATCCGATTTAAACCAAAGAAATGAAATTTTTTATCTTTTAACTATATTAATATTTGAACTTAATTAAGATTTATCTTAATGCACTGCCATTTGACATTAGAAATTAATTTTTTCATAAAAAAGAAAGATGTTGATATTTTCGAAATTATCAACAAACATAATCAATGGTAATGCAAATTCTTTGATACTCTTCTTCCACTACTGAAATTCAACTTTTATCACAGAAATAAACTGTTTTATCACTGAACTATACAAAAATTTGTAAATAATTAAGATGTGCTTTAATATCTTGCCATTTGACAACAGAAAATAGAAGTTAAGGAAAAATCGAATAGTCTAGTAGGTTGGTAATATAACAACTTTCGATGTCAAAATATTCGTTCGAAATATTTCATCTTCAAAAACGTTATCAAATATAGAAAAAAAACTTAGATATTGATACATATATTCCAAATTTAATGTGCAAACAAAAAAATATTTAACTACCCAAATTTTTCGATACTCTTCTTACACATTTTTAATCCAACTTTAACCAAAGAAATTAACTTTTTTATGTATAAACTTTATTGAAGATTGAAATAATTTGAAATTTGGTACGATACCACTATACAGCACTGAAATTCAGAAGGCTAATTGACAACGAGCTTTCTTTGGCCTAAATGACATTTTGTGCAGTCAAAAAAAAAAAAAAAAAAAAAAAAAAAAAATTGTAGCTCTTCAAGCTTTTTGGTAGACTACAGTTCCTCGAAGAGATATTCGATTAAGAATAAAACTAGGTCCCATCAAATTAAACTTTATCTCTATCCCACATCTGATTTTGTCTATATGTCACAATTTGTCGTCTAAATAAATGATAAAAGTAAGTTACTATACTGTACATTGTACTGTTTTAAACCACCTCCTTCCTTTTCCAGCTTTTATCTTTTGAACCAGCATCCAATTCCTAAAAACAACTGTTTCACATTCCCTCCAATTTTTTTTTTTTTTTTAATATAAATCGATAAACTTGCCGACCTAAAAAACATTATTCCTTTGCTACCACTTTAATCTCATTCCCCATTCGGACTTAAATTTCACACCCATAAAGGAGACACTTTTATGTCTTTAATTTCACTTTTGAGATTGCAAGAGAGTTGCAACAATTTAAAGTTCAACTTTTCTTTTTTACAAATTCTCTTATTACCCTCATTCTCCCCAAAAAAAAAAAATTATTAAAAAAAAAGTAAAAATTCACTCCTCCACTAACCAACCAAGGGGTGATTAAGCCATTAGAAAGGTGGCGGTTAGATGGTTGTCACGCTGCTGCTGCTGTTGGTAGTTGTAGTAGTGGTATGATTGCATTAGTGATGGTTGGTGCAAATTTTGTGAATTTAAATTTTAGTCAGGTTCAACCGTCGTGGTGGTGTTAGCCAAAGCATAGAATTGTCATCCCTGCACACACCTGAACATCATCACCTGGCCAAGTCTCTCACCCTAACTAAACCACAAAATTATCCTTCTTCCAAATGGAAAGTTTGGTAAGGTTTTCGAGGTTCAAAAAAGGACAAAAAAAAAAAATGGCAAAAATAAAAGGAACCGGATATCAGATTGTCTGACCATGATGGTGTCGGTGATTATGGTGGTGGTGGTAAGTTATGGTGGTAAATGACGACAATTGAACTCGTATTTTATATAGGCAATGATTATACACAAATTCATCATCAAACTGCAAGGTTTCACTTATCATAGAAAAAGACAATGATGCTGTGTATAATAATCCCATCACTATAACTCGGATAACGGAAATGTAATTCCCCGTTTCCTGGCTTACTCTTATTCTCTAAAAGTAAAATTAACAAAATGTTAACTAAAAAATCCTCTTTTGTGTGCATTTTTATTTGCTTTCTTGGTATTCTTCCTGTTTTTTTTCTGTTTGTCTACTTCTTTTTTCCAAACAAACAGAAAACTAAATAGAATGACCAATGGCAATTCCTTAATTAAGGACTCCATCACCACCACAATCCAAGTCAAGTCGCCTTCGCAAAGACTATTCAATCTCTACACAGGACGAAAACGACAGAGAGAGAGAGATCTATTTGGGTCTCCTTATCCATAAAGTGGATCAGCAAATCTAACTTAATGAGATCTTTAATTTTAACGGTCCTTCTTTTTCGTTCATTTAATCCTTCTTCTTCTTCTTATTCCACTGATACTTTTTTACCCAGAGTGGATGCTCTTTTTCGTCAGCAAATACCAGCTCACACCTTCATCTTCTTACATCTTATTTTTTTTTTTTTGGTAAAGGTACTTTGTAACAAAAGAGCCAAAGAGTGAATGTAATAAATTTACGCGAAATTGCCAGGGATCCAGAGAGAAGAACGGAAAAAATCCTGGATTTCGAGGTAAAGAAGTTACACGGTCAAGGCAAAGGGTGGCACAACTCTTGCAACTCACAAAATGAAAAAAAAAAAAAAAATTCAAAAAGAAAGTAACGAAAAAAGGAACAAAATGTATTACTCTTTTGGGGGCGATTCCATTAGTCTGGTAGCACTTTGGTGCAATAAATTTAAAAATTAAGTCCACGATGAATGTTAGCGATACTTAAGGTGTAGAAATGTTGTTGAGAGAGAGAGAGAGAGAGAAAGAGTGAATATGACTCAAAGAGAGGGAATGAAGGTGGCGCCAGCATCAGCAGAGAGGTAGAAAATATGTCGGGTTAACAAAAATAGTTCGCCAGAGCATAATGTTAATAGTCTTCATCGTTCCTTTCCCCCTTTCCCACCTCATCTCCCTCACTTTTTTAGCAAACCGCAAAAGTAAAAAAAAAGTTAAAAAACCTGTGGCCAGGCACATGATATGCCAAAGCACAAGAGGTTGATATTTTTTATTGTTCTAAAGGTCAAGTGAACATAAATTTCAAATAAACCCCTGTTATTCACTTCTGGTACATTAATTTAAGAGTTTTTTTTCTTCATTTCTCTGATTTCGAGTTTTTGAGGGAGGCTTTACAGTATACAATATTTTATTGACAAGCATTCGTATATCATTGACAGTTAGAATATTGGTTCGAAGGCTGCAATGCACCAGAACAACATTTTGAGTTACTGTTTTTGGGTCTTGTATAGGGAATTTGATGGAAGATAATAATTTTTGAAAAATTTTACCCTCGAAATGTTGAGTTGGCAGAAATTATGGGGTTAGCAGTTTTTCGTTTTTATGATTGGCTTTGAACTGTGAAATAAAAAATATATCGTAAAAATGTTATTTTTGATGATTTGACGGGTCAAATCAATGTTTTAGAACAAAATTGCATTACCAAAAATTTCCTTGGTAAAGCTTGTAGTTGAAATTATGTTTTGTCTGCTTTTTGAACCTTCGACAGATATTCTCAAAGACAATTAGCAATTTTAGAAAAAATTTCGAAGAAGTTGATATTTACAAAAATGTGCGAAAATTAATTTATTTATACCTAATAGAAATTTTTTTAATACTCTTCTTGCACAACTTAAATCTAACTTTTACCAAAGAAATTAAAGGTTTTATCATTTAGTTTTATTGATATTTGAAATATTTTAATATTTGCTCTAATTCATTGCCATTTGACATCAGAGAACAGAAATTCAGGAAAAGATGATATTTTTAAAAATAAGAAAAAAAAATTGATAACTTTACAAATTCTTTGATACTCTTCTTGCATAACTGAAATCAAGCTTTGACCAAAGAAATTAACTTTAATATCTCTGAGCTTGATTGATCTTTCAAAAAATTCAAATTCCGCGTTGATACGTTGTTGTTCGCCTTCAGAAATCAATAATTAAGGAAATAATCGGCCTACCTAAATCTTTGAAAACCATAAACTCTCAGTGATAAGATGCTGTACTTAATTTAGATATGGTTGAACCCCTACAATGTTTTTTTTTTTCAATTTAGAAGAGAATCAAACAAATTTTGATGTTTTCAAAATTTATCGAAATATAATGTACATTTTTTGATACTCTTCTTGCACAATTTAAAACCCATTTTTACCAAAGAAATGAACTGTTTTACCTCTGAGCTTGGCTCATCTTATAAATAATCCATGTTTTGCATTGATATGGTGCTGTTTGTCATCAGAAATCAAAAATCAAAAATTAAGGAAATAATCTTCTTGCCAGTATTTCGGCGATACAAAAATTTTTGGTGTAAAGATGCAGTGCTTAATAAACACGAGTTTAACCCGTATCAACTATTTTCTTTCATTAAATAAAGATTTAAATTAAAGAAATTTGGATATTTTTAAAATTTATTAGTAACAATCATTAACATTGCAAATTCTTTGATACTCTTCTTGCACAACTTAAATCCAACTTTAACCAAAGAAATCAACTTTTTCATAAATAATCTTTAATAATCTTTGAAATAATCTTAAATTTGTTTTAATTTATTGCTATTTGCCTTGAGAAATCTACCCCAACTGGTATGACTCCTTGTCAGAAAATTGACTCGCCATCATGATGGTGGTTTGAAGCACGAATTTTCTTCTTCCCTATTGCATTTTCGCACACACATATATGTGTGATCCTGTCTCTCCAAACGAAATAAACATTAATTCTTCTTCACGTCACACAATATTGTTTGTTTAGTTTTATAGCCTATGAATATATATTTTTAAAAAAACTCACTCGATCGTATGTGCTTCTCGCGAATTTCTATACAGAAATACACGACATCTCTGGCGTCGTTGTCGTCGTCGTTGTTGAAAAAGGAAAGGATGTATGCTTATCGAAAATTAAAAGCGAACAAACATAGCGGAAATCCTTGAAATATGCGTTCAGAGGCTTTTATAGTGTATATACATATCTCTCTATATAAAGGATAAAGGAAGGTGGAGTATGCATTCAAATTTATATCCTTGCGATGGCATCTGTCATTTGCGCGCGAGCCCACTTGACAATAACACAGAATCCCAATGTCAAACAAGAGTGTTTATGATGTGATGGAATTTGGAGAAGTTCTCTCTAGAGATTATAGAGGAATTGGCGACAATGACGATGACGACGACGACGTGCTCCTCCTGTAGGATAAGAGAGAGAGAGAGAGGTATGACAGAGGACACACATGACATTCGTATTTATATGATTTTATCGTCATCATCATCATCTATCTAAATTCTCTAACAAAAGTGTTATTTCAGAATGTTTGTATCTTTTATGGGCCTTGAGATTTCTGGCTACCATATCTATATAAGCCACCAAAGGCACGAACCGACTCGACCCGACACAAACCATCACACACAATCAAAACTCCAAACTTGTTTATATCCTTCTACTGGCTGCTGTTGCTATTGGATGGTTTCAATGAATATATGAGTGGAAAAGAGGTCCTTGCTATATACAAAACATATATCCTGGAAAGACGATAAAATGAATTTCATTGTTGATGAATTCTTTGGCTCTCCTAAAAACGCATAACAGCAAAGTGGAAATACATTTCGACTCATGAAAACGCAGGCTAGGCAAAGCACCTATATTTGCTATAGAAAGATGCTGTTTGGCTTTTGCTAAACGTGTTTATTTGAAGTGATAGCTTATAAGAAGTGTATATGTTTGAGGGTTCCTCTTCTACACCACCTACAGAAGACATTTTCTAGATGTATTATGAAAATTTATTTTCAAGACGTCTTTTGAGACTTTATGTCACGACTTTTGTAAGCGTTTTTATTTTTTTGTTTTTTATTGTTGGATAAGGGGGTTATACGTTTTCATTGCACTGATTTATAATGACACTTAATGTTACGTGTTGAATTTGAAATCACTGATTTCTTTTTTTTTCTAGATCAACGGAAATAACAATTCACAATAAGGATTTTTTTTTGTTGAAGATGATGTTGATGATGCCAGAAGTAGAAGAAAAAAAAAATTGCTTAAGGATATGTTGTTAAGGTTTTATCTATAGTATATATTTTCCTTATTGCCATCTTGAAATTACCTGATATATGACGAGCCAGAACCAAGCTCTCAAGCTTGTTCAATGTGCGTTAAGCTATAAAAATATATTTTATTGCTGGCCGTTTTGTGAAGAAGACATTTATTGCCTTGCTTTTGATTTGGTGGTAATTGGCAAGGAATGTAATTGCTGAGAGACGAACAAAAAAAAAGCAATAACTTTGAGTTGTGATGAAACAATATTCTCCAAGGAAACTACATATACTGAGTTTTTACTTAAGGGAACTTAAGTAAAGTAACACCACAGATAATAAGGTTAATTTGCCATAAAGCTTCTATGTTTATGGAAAGTGGCTGCTGAAATAAAACTAATGGTTTTATTAAATTTTTGCTTAGAAAGAAATTGAGATAGAATGACATTAAGACTTATCACATTAGAAGATTGTTTTAGTGTATTAATGTTGTTACTGGAAGAACTAAATAATGCAAATATATATAATTTGGGGACAATAAGTTCTCCAAGAAAGCAATGTTATCTTCCCATCCTAAAAACTATGGAATGAAAATTAGCTTTGGGAATGTTTTAGGAGCTCATCATCTTAGCCAAGAATCTTCGGTTCTCCAAAAACTATAAACTCTTTATAAAGAAATTACTTAACATTTTCAAAATTTCCAAAAAAAAACATGATAATGCAAATTCTTTGATACTCTTCTTGCACAATTTAAATTCAATTTTAACCAAAGAAATGTACTGATTTATCTAAGAAATAGATTTGACTTTCATATAAACTATGATTTGCTTTAATACATTTCCATTTGATGTCAGAAATGCGAAATGTAGGAAATAATCATTTTACCATCATTGAGACTTTCTGATGACAAGATACAGTATTTATTATAGACACGGCTGATCTTCAACAACTTTCTACGAATTAAGAAGGAAATTGAACTTGATATTTTCGAAATTATTTAAAAAAAATCACAAGTAATGAAAATCTTATGATACTCTTCTTGCACAACTTAAATCTATTTTTAACCAACAAAATTGACGTTTTTATTTATGAACATTGTTGATCTATGAAATTATTTCATAATTGCTTTAATAGATTGTTAATTACCATCAGAAATAAGAAATTTAAGAAAAAGTTATTCAACCAAATTCTTTGATACTCTTCTTGCACATCTTTAACCAAAGAAATTTATTATTCTATCTCTGAACTATATTGATCTTTGAAATAAATTAAAATTCCCTTTAATGCACCGATGTTTTGACATTAGAAATGAAAAAAATAAGGAAATAATTATTTTACCACATGCTTCGTAATACAATATAGATATGATTGGTCTCCAAGAAGGGAAAAAAGAGGTTGTCAGTAAAGCCGATTTACGGGCGATGATTTTACGTGATAACGTCGTCAGAAAACAGGTTGTGTGCTTTTGTTTAAAATGAGTCAATTGAAGAGTTTGCTTTTTTCAAACAATCATAATTTACAAGAAAAAGCTAAAAAGAAATACCTTTTTTATTTTCTAAATTTTTTTATTTCAAAAGCTCACAAAAAAAATTATGCAATTTAAAAGCCAAGTATTTCTTCTTAAGAATAAAACCATTTTTAAATTTTTACAATGCGCAAAAAGTATTAAAATAATTTATTGAAAACAATCATTTTCATCAAAAAAAGCAAAAAAAAAAAACATGAATTTTTATCTTCTCACGTCATTAATTCCATTTTTTTCCCTAACAACCTATGAGACACCTACAAAACGACCTAGAATTTTTTGAACTCGATCAAATTTCATTAAGGGCCAATTTTTCAATTGTCAGATAAACCTCAGATAGAGCTTATTCCTGGGAATAAAATTTTTTTCAATATTGATATTTATTCTTCTGATAGTCTAACTGACGATTGAAAAATCAGCCCTAAAAAAAGCAAAAAAAATATTTATTTTTATGTTCTCACGCTATGGAATCTATTTTTTTGTTTGAAAACCTATACAAAATTTTATACCATGTGAAAGCTTATTATTTCACCTTTCATATAACGTATCAATATCATTTCAAAGATGCCTACAAGAGAAGTTAGAATTTTTTAAAGTCAACCATGTCAAATTTCCAGACTGAGATTACGGTACTTCCCACACTGGTGGCTGTTCGGGGGGCAACAGATCTCCACTGGTGTTTTAAGGTTTTTCGCAAGTTTCTTGATTTAACATTGTGTAGCTTGTAGTTAGTCTACCGTTATGTCTGATATACCAAATGAAAGGTAATTGTATCAGGATGCTCATAAAAGTGTTATAAAATTTCTATCTGCTCTTGGTCAAAAGTTATAACCTGTTGAATTTTATTTTACCGTTATCTAAAAATTGTGTTTGCGAAAATGATTGAAACTTCGGGCACACATAAAATCGTAGTCATGGTCTATCATTACTCCATATAATTTATTCATGTATCTATTAAAGAAAAAAAGATAAAAATAAAAAACGATGAAAATCGGCTAAAAACGGTCAAAAAACGTGTTTTTTAAAAACTTGTTTCTTCCTTTATACAGTCAAAACTCACTAAACGATTCCAAGTTTTTGCTCATGTATGCATAAGGCCAAAACCTACATGTCCTATAAGTTTTGAACTCTCCAAAAAAAAGCTAAAACTCAAAAACTACCCAAAAATACCCCTCAAAAACAAGGTGTTTTTCAAAAATTTATATTTCAAAACGCAGAGTGTTGAAAAAAAATACGTATCAGATGCCTAATTTTTTCCCTCATTTTTCACCTGGCATCTTTAGAATTGTCAAAAAAAATTTCCTTTACCCAAAATCATCATTTTGTCATAGCCCCAACACGTGTACAACGTTCAAACAAAACGTTCTTAAATGCAGTTATTCTTAAATTAATCTCATCTATCTTTAGCAAAAAAAAAATAAATTTTAGCCCAAATTTCATCTTTCCGTTTTACCCCTGTTTACCCTATTAAATGACGGAATTTTTAAAAATTCTTCATTTGGATTAAGCTTTAGGTTATTATCTTTCAAATAAGCTTTAGAAGATTTTTGTATCTCTAATACATTATTTTTAATTTTTAATCGAAATTTTTTGGCGCACTGCTAAAGTTCGAGAGTGGAACGGGAGAAAATAAGACGTTATCACTTCAAAAAAAAACTGCATGCAGTAAAAAGTCGTTGAAAAGAAAAATACATTCATAAACGATGCAGTTTAGATGCAGTGAAAAAGAAGAATTACTTCAGGCCTTATAGAATTCCAAAAATCTTTCTGCAGTTAAATATTTCTAGATTTTATTTCTTGCAGTAAAAAACCTTCACGAATAAAAATTATATAAAAAGAATACCTACCATTTCTTCTTTTTGCCTAGTCCAAGAAGAAGATTTGGGGTAATTTTTTTACCGATTTCTTTATCACTTATAAAACTGCTAGTTGATGTGGATAGTTAAAAGTCCCAGTTGAGAGACGTTTGTAAGTAGTTAAAGGTGTACATTATTCCCTTGTGAACAAAAAAACATTTTACAAAAACGACCGGATATTACAAACTTTCCACTACACGAAAACTATCACTTTAAAAAGGACAAAAAAAAAATAAAAATTAATACAAAAAATTAACAATGAAAATTTTGATTCTTCCTCAATGTTTTCCCTTGGGGATAATTTCAAAAGCTTCCGCGTGCACTTTATTATTTATTATATTTTCCTTAAATCTCATAGTCTAATTTAATTTACCATCAAAACCGACCAACAGGAGGTGACGTTAATATTAACCATGGTCTTTCATTTTTACATAAATTATTCAAATTTCCCTAATGATAAACTAGGAATATAGAAAAATATGTATTAAGAGTAACCAACAACCCTGACTCATTACTTGAAAAAAAAAAAACAACAAAAATTATAAACCCCACAGGAGATTTGACTTGTAACTGTTCCCATGGAGCTAAGTAAAAAAAATCCTCAAAAAAAAAAAAAACAAACCTATGAAAACGATATAATTAAGTCCAACTACCAAAAACTTTGGCTGACAGAAGTAAAAAAAAAAAACAAAAAAAAAACGAAAAAAATTAGAATTAGGAAAAACTTTTGAATACATTATGGATGCGCACCATCTCATTCCTCTGTTCTCTGTGTGATGCTATGATGGTCGGTCTTTTGGTCAGGTTTATATAAGGGTTACTTAGATTATACCTCGAGAATGCTGCGAGCCAAAAATTTGTACTAACCGACACCGACACGACCGATGTTGCCCTATGATCCGCAAACCATAAAATTTAGAAATAGATAAACTTTTCTAGGTACTCTCATAGAGCGGAAGTATAACGAAAGGATACGTGAGTGGGAGTAAGAGAGGGAGATATAAAAAAAAGTATAAGGATAGAACCATCAGCTTGATATCATGACGGGACATACAAACAGAAATCCAAACCCGAATCCTCCAGCAACAATTTATTCTGGGCATACCTTTACATAAATTAAAATGAAAATGAATTCGTCCTGGCGACCATACAGAACGAACAAACGACGACCGACGACGATAGTTCTAGTTGGTGGTTTTGGGTGTTTTTTTTTCTCTTCCAGTCGCCAAAATGCAGTTTTCTCCTAGATATGAATCTCGGTATTGTCATGATAAGAATGTAAATACATATCCCCACAATCCAGTTAGTTTGTGCAAGGACAATAATAATCATTTTATCCTGTGTGTATTGTGTTTTGGGTTGCTCCTTGCTGGAGTGTTGT
Organism: Episyrphus balteatus; assembly: GCF_945859705.1. Taxonomy (NCBI): domain Eukaryota; kingdom Metazoa; phylum Arthropoda; class Insecta; order Diptera; family Syrphidae; genus Episyrphus; species Episyrphus balteatus. The sequence goes on from NC_079134.1 coordinate 38,335,908, forward strand.
CTTGTTGCTGGCTGCTGTTCCTGCTCCTGATGAAGAAATATGATCCTGGAGGAATATGGTTGATCATCAGTCTCATTCGCTTTTAATTGTTTGGCCAAACATCTGTTCCGTAGCCGCCCAGCTATAGGAAAACCAGGTGCATGCGATATTGTTCGGTGGGTACATCCGTGTTCGTGTCCTTCTTTTGGAAAATTTATTCCTTCTTGGTTTCGGCCAAAATCTCCAACTCTCACACCTTTATCCAAAAAGCTAGAGAGATGGATGAGCTGAAACTATTTTTCATCCCCCTCCCCCCTCTCCTCCCCCTCCTACTTACTCTTTTTAGAAGTTGAAAGTCATTTCGTTGGTATATAAAACCGAACATCAAGGCAAAAAGGATCAACAGGACGAAGACCAACCAACAACGACGACGACGGGACAACAATTTTCGAAATTTTCATTAAATAGCATTGTTGTCGTTATGCAAGTACAATTGTTGTTGGCTTTTGTATTCGTCATTCATTTCTTGTTCTGTATACTACTCGTATAAAGCTCCTTTAGTATAGTTATTGTTCTATTTCTATCTCTCTCTCTCTCACTTGCTTTCATATCATGCTTAGTTGCATTGATTATGCCCTACGGAGGTAAGTGACAAGTCAAGTGGTTAATTAACGATTGTCCTGTGTAAGAGTTAATGAATGAGCAAAGTTCGTTTATACAACTGGAGTTTTCGCATGCAACACAACACAACACAACGAATATAAATCTCGAATGTCAATTAAAAATTTTGCAAAATGCATTAAGAAACTTTATCGTGTCATCATCGTTATCGTCATCATCATGTCGGTTTTGTGTTGTGTTGGGTCGTCATGTTTTCTATTTTTTTTTTTGTCTTGTTGTTTTTTTTTATTTATTTTGGGTTTAGTTGAAGGATCTTAGGAAAAAAAAAACAAAAGAGTATTGTAGTTTTGAAAGATTTTTCGGGATCTTTGAAAAGTTTTACATAACGGTTTATTTTTGGTAACGATAGCAACCAATAAAAGTGCTAAAACTTTTTGAATATTATTTTGTCTGCTTCGATATAAATTTATAAGGAATTTTTTCATAATTACCAATTTGAGAACTTCAAACTTTTCAATTTTTTATTAATTTTTTGTTCTATTTTCTTCTGTTGTAAGATATCCAGTAAAAATGATTAGAAGCGTTTGCTATCTTGAAAAATTTAGGGTGGCAACCCTATTTGTTTTTTTTTTTAAATGGCGGAATGAAGTTAGACTCATGTAAACGTCGATTTCTCTTTAAATCTCTTCTATGTCTTTCAAGAAAAAAGGACAATGAATTCGTATTTTTATTTTTGGAAAGAAATATTTCGAAAAGTATTAGACTCTCTGATATTGGCTTGATGTAAAATTGTAGAATATTTTATTGATCAGAAAATAGCACTAAAACAATTCAAAAAATTATTTTTTTTTTCGACTTTTTGTTAATACTTTTGACACGCGACGTAAAAATTTTTTTTTTGTTTTTTTTCTAATCAGTTTAACAATCACATTCTCACGCATGGTCCTATCATTAAAGTTACTGAACTATTTTTTTTTTTCTTGTTGACTAAGGTACCTAGGACAAGATTTGAAATATATCTAACTAAATAATTTTTGAATTATTAGTGAGGTTATGTTATTTTTTTAGGAACAAACGTTATTTATAGTAAGGGCGGCAAATATGGCCCACCTTAAACAATTTTCCCAAAACTGAAACTATGCATTTAAGCCAAAATTCATTAATTCTTTTACTAAATCTTAAAAATCATTTCTATATCAGTAGAAACACATGGCGTTTAATATGGCCTACCGTGTCCTTAAGACAATGTTTTACAAGGAACTTAAGTCAAACTTCTGTCTAGTCTTCCGTGGTTTGGACTTATTTTAGTCTTGAAAATAAACAAAGAAAAATTTAATTGAGAAAGCATGTCAGAATTTGGGTAGGCCATATTAGACTCACTATGTTTTTTCTTTTACTAATTTTAATTTTCAACACACTTCATAAGATTTTTTTTATTATTGTAATAAATTGATAAAAAAAAATTATAAAATTGTATGTAATAGCACTTAACAAAAACCTAGTAATTAATTAAAGTTAAAGAAAACAAAATGTGTCCTTGCTTATCTACTAAACTCATTGGGTCGTGAAAAATTCACAACGAAGGACTGAAGCCAAACTGGTTTGAATGTGTTTAAAATTGACAATTTTTAATTTATAGTTTAGGAATTACTCTGGTGGGCCATAATACCCACATGGGCCATATTTGCCACACTTGCTTCTTTAAATCTAATTTATTTATATATATTTTTTTTTCTAAAAAATGGTCCTAAATTTATAATATTTTTCTTTTTTCTTTCAGGTAAGTCGACTATTTTGATAAAAAAAAACCTAATGTTTCAGAGTAAGTACGGTTATAAAAAAAAATAAGATTTTAACTCAAAATAAATATCACAAAACAACACTTAGACTTCGATAAACCTTCTATAAGGAGTATGGCAAAAAGATAATAATTTTATATTATTTTCCTTTTACCTAAATTTTTTTTTACTCATAAAACTCAATAACTTATCAATTTATTGTTATCTTTTTTAAATTTATTTCCCAAGAAATAACTTGTCAAATTAAATAATATTTTTTATTGTTTTCTTCTTTTTTCTTTGGACAAACTTTTTTTTTTTTTTTTTTTGCTTTGATCCTTAAAATACCATAGAGATACCTGTGCACTAAAGTTTTTTTATCTTCTTAAAAATTTATTTTTTATTTTATAAGATTCTTTCCAAGTTTACCTAGGTTTTTTTTTTTTCTTCTTTCTTTAATATTTTTTTTTTTTTTTTTGAGAGACAAAAAAAAAAACTTCTGGAGAAATTTATTGAATCAATAATATTTTCACAACCTTTGAATACCGAATTGCTTATGCCTTCTGGGTCAAACATATAAAAATATTAGTCTACCTTAAAAAAAAAAAAAAAATAAATTTATGTGTATGCAAGTGAAAATAAAAAAATAAAAAATATCTATATGTATATAAAAATTCATAGATATACCTAAGGATATATGTTGATATCTATAGGTGGGCGAAAAACACGCTTTTTCTTCGAACCCGAAAAAAAATAAAATTTGCATATTTATTTGAACGACAGTTGGCTGGCTGGTAGATAAAATTATTTTATTCTTCATAAAGGGTGTTTTTTTTTAGAAGCTGTTTAGAGAAAAAATTGAGAATGAATGAAATAAAGATAAGGTTAATGGCCTTTGGGTTTACAAAATATACTTAAGACCGACCGAAGTACTAGGTGTTTTTTGCTCGTTTTCAATAGGTATTAAAGTTTCAGGATCCCAAATCAAGACAATCACTTTCTAGACAAAAAAAAAACACCCTTTTGTATCTGCTACCAAGGGATTCAGGTTTCAGTTTGAACCTATGCTAATATGTCAAATCAGTAGAACCGAACAAACAATCCCGTATGTTAAGTATATACAGTTTCATATGCATATACATTCCCATAGCAACAGGATACTTCTCCTATTTGTCTCCTTTTTCACCTCACAGCCACAAATTATCTCCCCAGATTTTGTCTCACATCTGTTTCGGGAAAAAGATATTCCACGAATTCTTCTTCTCATCTGCTTGATTCTTTTTTTTATTTTGCAATAAATTTGTGTCTACGTAAATTTCACTCATGTTGGTTCACTTGATGTATTTTAATGAAAGCCTTCATCACTTTTTTTTTTCTCTTTTCTTTTACATTTTCTTTATTTTTTTCTTCGATTTTCAAACAATTTTGTGATGAAACAAAAGAAAAAATCGATTATCCTTGTTGGGGTAGGCAAGGTGGTTTTTTTTTTTTTGCTTCTGAAGTATCAGAAAAAGCAGAAGAAGAAAATAGAAGAAGAAATCAGACTTTTTTCACTCGAATTGATCATACTTCTTATGACACACAGAGGAAAACGCTTTATCATCATTTTTGTTTTTTTTTTTTTGTGTATGTAAGTGAAATGAACAATGCAATGAAGCAGCATAATCATGAAAGAACTATTTGAAGGCGCAAACGTTTTCTAATCTGGCATTAACTAATATACACAAACTTATGTTACAAAGAAGGATGAAAAAGTTTTATTTAACCTCCCTAAAAAAAAAAGGGATGTTTGATAGTCAAGAGTATTTTCTACATAATCACTGTGCAATGATTTAGCACTAAAATGGCCATTTTTTTTTCTTTTCGTTGTATTCATTCATTCTTTATGTGATGATGACAAACACAGAAAAGAAAAAGAAAGGAGGAAGAAAAAAAACTAAGGATAGTGTCCTTATTCTTGAACCGCCCGCCGCCGCCGCCGTTCATTTCAAACAAAAACGAGTTGGATAGCAAGACAAAGTAAAGAAATATATAGAATGACATGGCAAACACACTTACCTACTTCACTTAGGCCAACAACGACGACGCATCATCATCATTGCGACACAGTAGAGAGAAAATCCCTAGACACACTTGCCCCGCAAGAGAAAAAGATAGAAAGTGTTTCGGATTCAAAAGGCTTTGTCATTTTTTTTTTTACATTCTTTATCATATTGCATGAATTACTTTATTTTTTTTGAAAAAGGGACACTTTGCATACAGTGGGTAAAACAAGACGATATAAAAAAATGTTAAACGGTTAACGACCTTAACATTTTTTTTTTTTGATCAATTACACAAATTTTAAACTCAAATGGTCACTATGGCGTATGTGTAACTTTTTCTTTTAGTTGTAAAACTTTAATAAAATTTTCTTTAACTGCATCAATTCATAGAAAAAAGTTGATCTTTGTTGATCAAATACCTAGTATTTTTCGAGTCAAAAGTGAGGACATCTCATTTCAATAAGGTCAATACAAGATTATGACTTGAATTTGATATTTTATTGAAAAAAAAACATGTTTTTTGAAAAAAAAAATTTGAAAAAAAACGATGATAGAGAATCGAAAAATGTGGGTCTCAAAATTCAGTCTGTCTGTCAGCATGTCGTCGGTCTGTATAAGGAGCTAAAGCCTAACAGATGGGCTGATCCATTTCAAACTTGGCATGTATCAGTTTTTAGATCGTGTTATTTTTTTGGACCACAGGTTATAAATGATGACCAAAATAACGGTACCTGTCATATAGCAATTTTGAAAATATTAAATTTTTTCAAAAACGAATTTTTTTCTTTCAAAAACCGTATTAACAGTTTTTTTAATTTCAATTTTAACGAACAATATAAATCAAACACCCTTACCTACTTGGATTTTTAACAAAACTTTACATTTTTTTATAAAAAAATCGATTTTTTGAAATTTTGGTTTAAGATGTTGATTAATAATTGCCACAAAATGGCATTTCAACTTTATTATAAAAATTTTTTTTTTAAGCAAAAAAAAAAATGTTCAAAAACGGCTTAAAGGATTTTGATTTTTTTTTCTAAAAATGCATCTTTACAAAAGAAATCAAACTGCATACTTTTTTTTTTGCAGCTCAATTTCATTTAAAGAGTTATTTTTGAAGTGAAAACTTCTTTAGTATCGTAGTGATTTGAAACAAGATGAAACGAAAAAGCGACATGAAAAATCAATTGATCATAACTTTTTTGTTTTATTGGATAGATGAATGAAATTTATACAGTAGATGCAAAATGGACTAAGTTTCCGAAGCTGTAGTGTGTGTCTAGTCCGTAGATTTATCTTCGGATTAGATTAATATGTAATGTAATGTTATACAGTAGATAGGTAATATAAAATAGATTATAATGGTGCAAAATTTCAATTAATTTCATATTCAAAATTCTGAGATAACGGTGAAAAGATGTTCTTTTTCTAAACACGTCATATCTTTTGATTTAGAGCACATATTACATTTATTTAAATTTAATACGCATGCTGATATTATTACCTTTCATTTGATATATCACACATAATGGTACGTGCTCTACAATTTATATAATCTTTAATTGAAAAACTTGAAAAATACCTCAAAACACCTGTGAAGATCTGTTGCCGATGACCAGCCACCAGTGTAGGAAGTACCGTAATCTCAGTTTGAAATTTCGGCATGGTTGGCCTTAAAAAATTCTTACTTTTCTTGTAGGCATGGTAGAAATATGATTGAAGCGTCATATAAAAAGTGAAATAATAATGATATAAAATTTATTATAGGTTGTCATTTAAAAAATGGATTTAATGGCGTTAGAAGAGCAAAGCCATTGATCGTTTTGCTTTTTTTATGAAAACTAAAATCTAAATAAAACAAAAAAACTAAAGCATCTAGATTATACATAACTAATATCTCCGCTTTCTTGAACTAAAAACTACCCCTTTTTATCAAAGAAAATTTAATACAAAATCATATTTAAACCTCCTTCTTCTTAAAGTCAAAAAATTAAATCCCTCTTCTTCGTTCACCTATCTAACATTGATATCAGGAAATTATAGTCGTAAACATATGTCATTTAAAAAACAAAAGGAAAAGTCTAAGAAGTCAAACCACTAATAGCCTTGTAGCTCAGGGAAATTAGTCAAAATATGGGCATGAAATCGCATTTTTCGTGGGACAAAATTTTTTTCATGAAATGTGTTCGGGTGGTTGTCCTTATCATAAAAGTCAATTTGTTGGGATAATTGGAGGTTGGGAACAGCCGCCATCTTGGAAAAGAGATTGGTATCGTTTTTATTGAATAGCTCCATTGTTATTCATTTTAACAAAAAATGACAAAGGTAAGACTTATTAACAATAAAATTATCTAAGAAATGATATACAAAACAATTCCGTGAGTTGATTAAATAAAATTTTATAGTTGGTCAAAGTGCGGGTTTGTATCGCAAGGTTGGGACAAAATGACATTTTTTCATATATCTGACGAACTTTTGATTTGTTTGGATAATTCTTCATGAATGAATTGTAGTACTTATAATTACCTATAAAATGAGCCCACAATCGTTATTGTCACCATCGTATTGTAGAAGTAATCTAACTCCGAATCTCTCCATGTACTAGTCAAAAGTAAGAAAAAAGCTGTTTTTTTGCTAGTAGGCCGAGAAAATTTTAGGTATAACCAAAATATAAGTACGCAGTTTTGCAGCCATACGCGTGTTAATGTCGATTTCAAAGGTCTGACAACTATAATTTTGTGCTTTATACGGTTTTTGGGGTGTTAAATAACGTAAGTTTTCCAGTTAATGTGAATGGGCTAAATTTATACTAGGTATTTGAAATTATAAATATACAAGCTGATGCTCTATTATTTTTCCTAAATCTGGACACCTCAATCTCGGCTATGGGGTTAATAGAACTCACGATATAAGCTTTTTTAACTAACCATATCAGGCTTTTCAATTCAAATAAACAAACAAAAATCTAAACAAAAAAAGCTTCTAAAACATAATCGTATAAACGGCTTATACATATATAGTTCTATTGGTCACATCCTCAAGATTGGGGTGTTCAGATTTAGGAGTTGTCAGACCTTTGAAATCGACATTAACACGCTAGACCGAGAGCCCAGAGCAGATTTTGGGAGTTTTTGGATAACCGAAAATGAGTCATATGTATGTGTAGGTAATAGCGTCCTGATGAAGAATTCGAAAGTCTGGCAGGTTTATTTCACGGCATTCTATGGTTTATGGGGAGTTGAAAAATGCATTTTTTCCGATTTTTGTGTCGAGTATATAACCACTTTAATTCATATAGAGCCGATAGAGGGCGATACCTTGATTGCAAAAAGTTCGGTCCCAGACGTTTTATTCGCGGCATTACCCCCGCCAGACGTCCTTGAAGAGTCGCGAAATGGCGATTTTCATACAAAAGTCAGAATATTATTTTTTGCAAGATATATAACCGTCTGGTGGTACCTATTAAAAAATCACCACTACCCCCTGATAGAAAATAAATTAGTGCCAGACGTTTTAACCACGGCATTACCCCCGCCAGACGTCCTTGAAGAGTCGCGAAATGGCGATTTTCGTACAAAAGTCAGAATATTATTTTTTGCAAGATATATAACCGTCTGGTGGTACCTATTAAAAAATCACCACTACCCCCTGATAGAAAATAAATTAGTGCCAGACGGCATTACCCCCGGCAGACGTCCTTGAAGAGTCACGAAATGGCGATTTTCATACAAAAGTCAGAATATTATTTTTTGCAAGATATATAACCGTCTGGTGGTACCTATTAAAAAATCACCACTACCCCCTGATAGAAAATAAATTAGTGCCAGACGTTTTAACCACGGCATTACCCTTGCCAGACGTCCTTGAAGAGTCGCGAAATGGCGATTTTCATACAAAAGTCAGAATATTATTTTTTGCAAGATATATAACCGTCTGGTGGTACCTAATAAAAAATCACCACTACCCCCTGATAGAAAATAAATTAGTGCCAGACGTTTTAACCACGGCATTACCCCCGCCAGACGTCCTTGAAGAGTCGCGAAATGGCGATTTTCATACAAAAGTCAGAATATTATTTTTTGCAAGATATATAACCGTCTGGTGGTACCTATTAAAAAATCACCACTACCCCCTGATAGAAAATAAATTAGTGCCAGACGTTTTAACCACGGCATTACCCCCGCCAGACGTCCTTGAAGAGTCGCGAAATGGCGATTTTCGTACAAAAGTCAGAATATTATTTTTTGCAAGATATATAACCGTCTGGTGGTACCTATTAAAAAATCACCACTACCCCCTGATAGAAAATAAACTAGTGCCAGACGTTTTAACCACGGCATTACCCCCGCCAGACGTCCTTGAAGAGTCGCGAAATGGCGATTTTCGTACAAAAGTCAGAATATTATTTTTTGCAAGATATATAACCGTCTGGTGGTACCTATTAAAAAATCACCACTACCCCCTGATAGAAAATAAATTAGTGCCAGACGTTTTAACCACGGCATTACCCCCGCCAGACGTCCTTGAAGAGTCGCGAAATGGCGATTTTCATACAAAAGTCAGAATATTATTTTTTGCAAGATATATAACCGTCTGATGGTACCTATTAAAAAATCACCACTACCCCTTGATAGAAAATAAATTAGTGCCAGACGTTTTATCCACGGCATTACCCCCGCCAGACGTCCTTGAAGAGTCGCGAAATTGCGATTTTCATACAAAAGTCAGAATATTATTTTTTGCAAGATATATAACCGTCTGGTGGTACCTATTAAAAAATCACCACTACCCCTTGATAGAAAATAAATTAGTGCCAGACGTTTTAACCACGGCATTACCCCCACCAGACGTCCTTGAAAAGTCCCGAAATAACGACTTTTGCATGAAAATCGTTATTTCGCGACTCTTCAAGGTCGTCTGGCGGGGGTAATGCCGTGGTTAAAACGTCTGGCACTAATTAATTTTCTATCAGGGGGTAGTGGTGATTTTTTATTAGGTACCACCAGACGGTTATATATCTTGCAAAAAATAATATTCTGACTTTTGTATGAAAATCGCCATTTCGCGACTCTTCAAGGACGTCTGGCGGGGGTAATGCCGTGGTTAAAACGTCTGGCCTTAATTTATTTTCTATCAGGGGGTAGTGGTGATTTTTTAATAGGTACCACCAGACGGTTATATATCTTGCAAAAAATAATATTCTGACTTTTGTACGAAAATCGCCATTTCGCGACTCTTCAAGAACGTCTGGCGGGGGTAATGCCGTGGTTAAAACGTCTGGCACTAATTTATTTTCTATCAAGGGGTAGTGGTGATTTTTTAATAGGTACCACCAGACGGTTATATATCTTGCAAAAAATAATATTCTGACTTTTGTACGAAAATCGCCATTTCGCGACTCTTCAAGGACGTCTGGCGGGGGTAATGCCGTGGTTAAAACGTCTGGCACTAATTTATTTTCTATCAGGGGGTAGTGGTGATTTTTTAATAGGTACCACCAGACGGTTATATATCTTGCAAAAAATAATATTCTGACTTTTGTACGAAAATCGCCATTTCGCGACTCTTCAAGGACGTCTGGCGGGGGTAATGCCGTGGTTAAAACGTCTGGCACTAATTTATTTTCTATCAGGGGGTAGTGGTGATTTTTTAATAGGTACCACCAGACGGTTATATATCTTGCAAAAAATAATATTCTGACTTTTGTATGAAAATCGCCATTTCGCGACTCTTCAAGGACGTCTGGCGGGGGTAATGCCGTGGTTAAAACGTCTGGCCTTAATTTATTTTCTATCAAGGGGTAGTGGTGATTTCTTAATAGGTACCACCAGACGGTTATATATCTTGCAAAAAATAATATTCTGACTTTTGTATGAAAATCGCCATTTCGCGAATCTTCAAGGACGTCTGGCGGGGGTAATGCCGCGAATAAAACGTCTGGGACCGAACTTTTTGCAATCAAGGTATCGCCCTCTATCGGCTCTATATGAATTAAAGTGGTTATATACTCGACACAAAAATCGGAAAAAATGCATTTTTCAACTCCCCATAAACCATAGAATGCCGTGAAATAAACCTGCCAGACTTTCGAATTCTTCATCAGGACGCTATTACCTACACATACATATGACCCATTTTCGGTTATCCAAAAACTCCCAAAATCTGCTCTGGGCTCTTAGACTACGCGTATGGCTGCAAAACTGCGTACTTATATTTTGGTTATACCTCTACTCTTAAAATTTTCTCGGCCTACTAGCAAAAAAACAGCTTTTTTCTTACTTCTGACTAGTACATGGAGAGATTCGGAGTTAGATTACTTCTACAATACGATGGTGACAATAACGATTGTGGGCTCATTTTATAGGTAATTATAAGTACTACAATTTATTCTTGAAGAATTATCCAAACAAATCAAAAGTTCGTCAGATATATGAAAAAATGTCATTTTGTCCCAACCTTGCGATATAAACCCGCACTTTGACCAACTATAAAATTTTATTTAATCAACTCACGGAATTGTTTTGTATATCATTTCTTAGATAATTTTATTGTTAATAAGTCTTACCTTTGTCATTTTTTGTTAAAATGAATAACAATGGAGCTATTCAATAAAAACGATACCAATCTCTTTTCCAAGATGGCGGCTGTTCCCAACCTCCAATTATCCCAACAAATTGACTTTTATGATAAGGACAACCACCCGAACACATTCCATGAAAAAAATTTTGTCCCGCGAAAAATGCGATTTAAATTACTAATTTCCCTGGGCTATTGAGGAACAAGACAATTATCTTAATTAATACAACTTGATAGGACAAAATATAACACAGCAAAGCTTTTAGAAGAACAGAAAGTTTTTTTTTTTTCTTTTTTTTTAAATTCTTTAAGCCCCTAATAAAATCCATCCCATATACCTACCTTATCATTTATTTTCATATAACATATGGCACAGATAGCTTTACCTTTTCATATAGATAAATATGTTTTTATCCAAGTAGGAAAAGAGTTTTATAACCACAAAACCCTTTCGTGACGTGTTAACATCTATGATAATTTCCTTGGCTTCCATCTTTACAAACAGATTGTATCTGTCTGTAATTTTTTTTTTGAAACTTTACAACTTTACTGTCCTGTATCCTACTGCTCCATTTCCTACTTTTTGATGTCAAAAAGACTCCCCATTCTTATCTTACACAACAACTACTACCTTCGTCACATTCCCGTAAGTAAACAGCAGAAATGAAAGCAAATATGAAAGAAAATCCAGAGGAGATTCTGTTATATGGCTTGGGCTTCATTCGGTAAGAGCTTCATTACTCAAAGCATTTTCATTCCAAGAATCCGAAAAGATTCCCTCAGGTTGACATCGACATTTTCTGCCTTAAATTACACATACAAACATACCTTTTTAACTTGAATACGATGTCTCCATTTTATACAGGTTTTTACCCTTTTTGCTGAACTTGCGAAGAATTGTTTATTTTTTTTTTTTCTGTTTCGTCCTTTAATGTGTGTGAGCTTTTGTCCTGTTTCCAGATGGTATAAGGTAGAAAGATATCTAGATACTATCCTTTGGCCTGATGTGTAGTCGAAGAACCTGCTGTATTTTATGGGGTACTCTCTCGTTCCTACTCCGCTCGCAGTACAGTGTACATGTTTGATTCCTTTGTCATATGCAATCCTATTAATATGCAAACCCTTTTTGACACTTAACTTTGCATAATCTCCTATATGTACTTATAAGAGGAATAAGGCCCCTCTCCTCGACACCTTTTATATCCGCCATTTTATTGTCAAGTCATATAACATAGCGGGTACACAGCAGAGCTATTGTCATTTCCCCTAATGCAATGTGTGTGTGGGTGAAAATTTTCCTCCATTATGATTGATGATAATATGATTGCGTTGCGTTAAAAATGAAAAAAAAAAAAAAATCTCTAACCAACACAAAAGATCTAAAGGGGGGATTTTTTCCACTTTTTTTTTTTTTTTATTTTCAATTTAATGCAGTGATTCAGGATATTATGTCCTTTTCTATTGCTTCTATATGAAAGATTTTTATACGATAGCAACAGTTACTTTATTTATTTTTTTTTTTTTTGCTGATGGAAGAAGGAAATAAAATTAAGAAATTGTAGTTCTCCTTCTTTTTTATTTGTCTCTTTTCCAGCGACAAAAAAAAATTACAATAAAAGTGATAAAGGTCATTTAAAAGGTATAATTGCTGCGGTGATTCTGATCAAAATGATTATTGTGACCAAAGAGAGAAAAAAAAAATGTCGGTATACCTATCTAATACCTATGCTATGCCCAGCATTTAACCAAAAGCTGATGGTAAATGTAATTACACTAAAGTTTTATAACATTTTTTTTTGTGATTAAGTAGCTCAATGACCAACCTACCAACCAACCGAGTGAGGGTTGAAATGAATTTGTGTTGGTAGAATAAAAGAAGGATGAGGCCCATAAAACTTTGACATTTTAGTTCTACAATATGAGAGTAATTAGTACTTACATTTGCCACCATGGTTTTATTAAATTGTTCAACGATATAAACTAATGAGAAGAGTTATGGTACGGAATAGTTTTTTTTGTTTGTTTTAAATGTTGTTTTTTTTTTTGTCGATTTAATCTTTTAATAGAAAAAGTTAAACGTAAAAAAATAGTTTCAATGAAATTAGGGCTTAGTAAAAAGATTGGTTATGGTGTAACAATTCATTAGATTTGTATCAATGGAGTGTTTGAATTCATAAATAATTTAGAGGAAATATTTGAATTGAGACAGAATGACAAGTTCTTCATCAAAAATGCATCGCGATGCAATGAAAATTGACCTTAAATGGAAAAGCTTATTTTTCTCGAAAACGACTTTAACAATTTTGATGAAAAAAATTTGCGTATATAGCTTATATTGTGGCAAAAATCACCTACTTTTAAAATGAAAACTATAATTTTGAACCATTTTTAACGGTACCTGTCATAAAAAATATAACTGATTTCTATGAAAATGTTTGAGAAAAAAATATTTATATTTAAAAAAAGAGGTTGTCTGTAGCCGGTTTACGGACGATGATTTTACGTGATAACGTCGTCAGAAAACAGGTTGTGTGCTTTTGTTTAAAATGAGTCCATTGAAGCGTTTCCCTTTTCCAAACAATCATAATTTACAAGAAAAAGCTAAAAAAAACCATTTTTAAATTTTTACAATGCGCAAAAAGTATAAAAATAATTTATTGAAAACAATCATTTTCATCAAAAAAAGCAAAAAAAAAATGAATTTTTATCTTCTAACGTCATTAATTCCATTTTTTTCCCTAACAACCTATACAAAATTTTACCATCTGAAAGCTTATTGTCTTAGCTCAAAATATATATATCGATCAGGTCAATGAGACAATGAGACATCTACAAAAAGAGCTAGAATTTTTTGAACTCGACCAAATTTCATTAAAATAAATTGCACGACTGGGGTCGCACGTACTTGCTCTTAGAGTTCAAGTTGCTTAAATTTTAAAGACTTTTTATATAGAAATTTGGAAAATCTAAATATATGGGAAAGAAAAAAAAAAAGGAAATTCGTTTTTTAAAAAAATAATATAAAATCTGAAATCAAATTGCCCCCCAAAACAAGTATGCTGTTTTAACTGATATACTAACATGCATTTTTAGAAAAAAAAATTTCAAAATCGTTAGAGCCGTTTTTTAAAAAACTAATTTTTTATAAATAATTTCTTGGAAAAAAAGTTTTAAAATAAAATTGGTATGCCATTTTGTAGAAATCACTGATCAACATCTAAACACAAAATTTCAAAAAAATTTAATGTCCCGTTTTCGAAAATTGGATTTTTCAAAAAAAAATTTTCAAAATTTTTTTAAAAATCCAAAAAGTATTTTTTTCAAAATTTTGCTTTTGGCTTATATTTAAATTATATAAATTCTTCATCACAAAAAGTTTCGTTGAAATAGAATAAGCACTTTCGGAGATAATCGGATTTAAAAAAAACGGTTCTATGGCAGGTACCGTTAATAATGATTTTCAAAAAAAAAAAAATTTTCATTAGAAGATAGACCTTGTCTTAAAACTTACATTTGAATTTTTTAAACAAAATCGTTGGAGCCGTTTTTGAGCAATTTCAACTTTACTAAAATCGGTATATGACAAGTACCGTTATTTTTGGTCCAAAAAAATTAATTCCAAAAACCCCTCTGGAGAGTCGCCAAATAACGCTACACACCAAGTTTGACATTAATCGGTCCATCCGTTTAGGCTGTAGCTCCTTATACAGACAGACAGACAGACTGACAGACTGACAGACTGACAGACTGACAGACTGACAGACTGACAGACTGACAGACTGACAGACTGACAGACTGACAGACTGACAGACTGACAGACTGACAGACTGACAGACTGACAGACTGACAGACTGACAGACTGACAGACAGACGGACTTACGGGACCCACTTTTTTGACATTCTCTACCATCGTAATGTTATGGAAAAATGTTATCTCAACTTTTTTTTTTTGTTCGAATACATAACTTGATATATAGTACCTATATCGCAAGTAAAAATCAAAAAAATACATTTATTTTTATGTTCTCATGCTATGGAAGCAATTTTTTTGTTTGACAACCTATAAAAAATATATACCATGTGAAAGCTTATTATTTCACCTTTCATATGACGTATCAATCTCATTTAAAAGATGCCTACAAGAGAAGTTAGAATTTTTTAAAGTCAATCTTGTCAGCCACACTAGTTGCTGTTCGGGGGCAACAGATCTCCACTGGTGTTTTGAGGTTTTTCGCAAGTTTCTTGATTTAACATTGTGTAGCTTGTGGTTAGTCTACCGTTATGTGTGATATATCAAATGAAAGGTAATTATATCAATATGCTCATAAAAGTTTAATAAAATTTCTATCTGCTCTTGGTCAAAAGTTATAACCTGCTGAATTCTAAAATTTTATTTTACCGTTATCTCAAAATTGTGTTTACGAAAATTATTGAAACTTCGCACACATTTAGTCGTGGTCATGGTCTATCATTACTAAATATACTTTATTCCTGTATCTATGAAAAAAAAAGATAAAAATAAAAAACGATGAAAATCGGTTAAAAACGGTCAAAAAACGTGGTCTTTAAAAACTTGTTTTAGAATTTTTTCTTAAATGCAGTTATTCTTAAATTAATCTCATCTATCAATAGCAAAAAAATCAATTCTCTACGACTTCGTGTTTAGATTTTAGCCCAAATTTCATCTTTCCGTTTTACCCCTGTTTACCCTATTAAATGACGGAATTTTTGAAAATCCTTCATTTGGATTAAGCTTTAGGTTATTATCTTTCAAATAAGCTATAGAAGATTCTTGTATCTCTAATAGTTTATTTTCAATTTTGAATTGAAATTTTTTACCGCACTGCGAAAGTGCGAGAATGTAACGTTAGAAAATGGCGCCACTTTTTTGTGATGGTTGCCATGGTTCATAGATTTATAAGACACGTCAAAAAAAAAAAACAGACAATAGAAATTTTTGAAATTTTCTTTTTATTTGTCAATTAATATTTTCTTTTCAATAAAAAAAAAAATGTATACCCATAGGTATAAAAATTATTATGTTTTCCTAAAAATTCTTTGTTAATACATAAATATTTTAAATTAAATTGTGTTCTAGTTTTCGGTGTTTCTGTAGTTTTAAAAACAAATTTTATATTAGAACTACAATTTTATCACGACTTTCATCAAGAAAAGTAGGTGATTCCAAACCGAAAATCCTGGTGGTTTTTTAAACATTTTTTTGTTTGCTCCTCAAATTACCTACGTTAACCTTTTTTATTCTGAATTCCTCCCAAATTTTTTTGTATGCAAAAGCATTTATGTAGTAAATATAGGTACCTACCTATCAAAATATATATTTTGAAAAAAATAATAAATGAGTTTTTGGATTTTAAAATAAATTTGAAAAATCAAATTTAAAAAAAAACGAGAGATTTAATTTTTTTTTTAAATTTCAGTTTTAGATGTTGATGAATATTTTCTACAGGAAGAAATACCGACTTTATTTAAGTTCTATCAAAAAATTATTTATAAAAAAATAGTTAAAAAAAAACTGCTCTAACAATTTATGAATGCATCGTATCTAATAAAAAAAAAATCAAATTGCATACTCTTTAGAGCCTAAATTCACTTAAGATGTTGATTTTTACCCTTGACGAACGAACTTTAAGTTTTTTTTTTCTTTTTTTACATTTTCCAGATTTGTTTATAAAAAGTCCTAAAATTTTAGAAACTTCCATTTTAGCAGCAAGGTCGTGCATTTTATTTGAACATTAATTCAGTTTAACGATATTGGTAGAAGTTCGAAACAAAATTCCAGATGACAGTTTTTAGCCCATTTTGGCCGATTCCCTGTAACGGTAAATACAAAAAAACCTAATTTAAAATATATCGCATCAAGATTTTGACAAGAAAAAGCGATCGTCGCATCTACATTTTATCTTTTTATTTTTACGGTGTTACTGGCTTTCCAAATTTCAGCAATCAAATTGTCTGCTAATTTCTGGATCACAAATTTATAATTTTTTTGTTCGAGCTCATTGAACACTAATATGTTGCTCATATTTAGTTTAGAAACTCCTATAGGTCATTTTTTTTTCATAAACGTTTCTGATGTGTCTGTACGTGACGGTATAATGCCCTTAATATAGCACTGAACTTAAACCTATTTTTTTTTAGAAAAAAACTATTGGTGTACATTCTCTGTTATCGTATTGTTATACAGTCGACTCCCTCTAAGTCGAATTTCCCTCTAAGTCGAAATTTTTCACCATTTTTAATGAACAATTTTGGAGATGAAATATTAAAATAATTACTCTAACTCGAATTTCCCTCTAACTCGAACCAATTTTCGAGTCCCGTGAAAGTTCGACTTAGAGGGAGTCGACTGTATATTTGGGTTCAATTTTCACCGAAGTAAAAATTGCCTCATGCTAATTAACCCACTTATTTTTTTAAATCATGGTTGACAGAAGTGAACTTGACTCATTTTATTTTAGGTACAACTGCCCTTATCCCAATAAATCACATCTTACATAAATAAAAGCTTGTCTAGTCATTAAAATCGACTCAATCTTTTAACCTCACATTAAAAAAATAACATGACAAAAACCTTATCATAACAATAATTTTTCTTTTTACAAACCCACCATTCAAGGGTTTATCATTTAATTTAGCAAACAAGACACAAAAAATTTAAAAAACTCTTTTTGAAAGAGCCCATTAAAAATATCACATCGTTTTTAAATTTAATTTCTTTTACGAGTATGCATTCAAATCAACCTACTCTGCTTTTGTGTTGTCCTTTGCCTATCTATTTCTCTTCATCACACCTCCACAATAAGACATATAAAATAATATTATTCTTCGTCTGTACCTCTATATATTTACCTAGTATATCCCTAACAATTGTATTATACGATGAGATGATAATAAAGTTCAAGCTTTGACTTTATAGACCGTATACCAAAGACCAAGGAGTTTAACTACCACCGATCCTATGGGTCTTTTTTATAACTCATCTACCCAGTTAAATGTGAAATAGGTGGGTTTTAAAAAAGATACAAAAAAAGGAGAACCAAAAAACGAAAAAAAAAAACAATACCAAAAGGATAATTCATATTTTATTAAGTTTGACCCGGGATTTTTGTAGTTTTGTTTTGTTTTTTATTTTACGTACACTTTTTCTCATGTATTCTCTAAATATTAAATTTTTATTTACGTTAAAATATCCTCGTATTTTTTTTTATTCATCGACATGAAAATTCTTTTCTTCTTTATGCATAATTGTTTATAGTTTGGAAAGGCAAAATAGAAAAAAACACAAATAAAAATATAAACAGTTGTTATATATATTTTGTTTGTGAACGTATAAAGGATTCGTCGAGTCAAGTGAGCTGTTTCTACAAAGATCCGAAAAAGGATAAAGTACTTTTACCAAAACCCCTCTTTAATTTTTTGACTATTTTATGATTTATGATCCTTGTGAGTACCTAAGTCCTTTTGCAACTCCTTTTTTTCGTTGTATTTGCTGGTCAATTTTTGTTTTTCTTCATTTTGTTACTCTTCACTTTTACAGACTAAACGATAGAATTAAGATTTCAAGTACTTGAATGGAGATACTCTTGGGTTTAACCCAAGAGTATCATAACTCTTTATTGAGAATAAAGAGTTATGACCAAAGGATACTAAATAATTTAAGGATCCATTTGGATGTTTATGAAAGCAATTAGGATCGTAGGATCCGTAGTTTTATTTTCGAATCGAAAAATAGGGAGTAGGAAATAATTTTGTTTGTTTTGGATAATTTGCACCCTTAATTTTTAATATTGATTGTAAAAACAATTTAATTGATGAAAAACAAAATTCTTGTGAAAGAAAATTAATAAATAATATAAAAAAGTGGATTTTTGATCTTCTTTAAAATTGCTTCAACAGAAAATTAATTATTATCAACAAAAAAAACTATTTTCCGCTTAGATTTGTTAAAAATAATATAAAAAAAAGTGTCTGATACTTAAAGGGGCTATAAATCGGACTTCTTGCATTACTTCTACTAGTTTAAAATTTCAGAAGACATCGTTTTTCAATGCTTAAAGAGTGTAATTTTGTTATAAAACCTTTGTTGCAAACATTCAAGCATTGCAATAATGAGAAAGGATTGGTAAAGTCTTATTCTGAAATTTGCCATGGTACTCATTTGTGTACAAAATTAACTTTTTGCAATACTTCTGCAAAATTAAATTTGAAGAAATCAGTGTTTTTCAATATTATAAAAATGTAGCTTTGTAATAAAGTCCTATTCTTAGCAAACAATAAATCATTACGGTCTTGAGGTATGTTAAGTAATGTTCTGAAACTTAAACTTTTTTTAAAAGCAATAAAGTAGAATCAAACACTTTCAATAGCTTGAAATCATTTTTTTTTTTGAGTTTTTAATGCTGAAGAAACTAAAAATAAACCTGAAAGAAATATGTGTGATAATTTGTTGGTTCATAAAACTGACTTCTTGCAATAATTCAACAATTGAAAAGTGTACCGTTATTCATGTTCGTTTCAAAAAATTCAGCATTTTAGCTCTGGGAATTGATTTTTTTGAGTTATTTTACAATATCAAAACACAGCATAATTTGACTGATTACTCTAAGGAAGTATTATCTGGTGGAAACGATATTCATCGAATGCAGTAACAACAAATTAGTTTATTTTCTAAAATTATCTTTGAAAAATTTGCTGCAACAAAAGTGACTTCTTGCAAAGATTCTCTAAACTCAACAAAGTACAAGAATACTCTGTAAAGCTAAGATTATTTTAATCCATATGAAATGAACACGAATTAAAAAAAAAAAACAAACCTAACAAAAATACAACAAAAAAAAATTGTCTGATACTTGATGGATTCATAAAACTCACTTCTTGCAATATATCTGCATGATCAACCTTAAAGAAATCTTTATATTTGAATAGTCTAATATGATACCTTGAGATAAGTTGAAAGCCAAAACATTTAAGAACAAAATTAAACATTAATTCAACTTTAAATTTCTCACTAACATATTTTTTTTTCTTCTTTTTATTCTTTCAGGTAAGCAAAAACAACCATTTATTATGTTAAGTAACTATCCTAATTTTGAAAAATCGTCATGAAAACGTTGTAATTTGTAAGTAAGTACTATAAAAAAGAAAAACATCCATTTTGATCAATTTTTAACAATATTCACATAGGGTTTACATTTTGTTCTAGTCATTAAAATACTAGGTAACTTATTTTCCCTCGATTCGTCCTTTAGAAAATGTTTAAATTTCAAGCCTTCAAACACATAACATTTTATATTTCGATTATTTCAAGAATATCTCTTTAATACCGATAATTTTGAAGCCTTAAAAAAAGTATGTTTCACTATTTGTAGTTATCCCCTATATAAATTCGAGTAACATGTACATTGTACATACCAACATATGTTATCAAAATTAACAATCCAACTGTGACACTCACACCTGAGGTGTAATTAACAAGCTCTTCACTCTTCACCATTTTACTCTCCTCCTCCTTTCTCTCTTCTGGCAATAAATTCTATTTGTAGCCAATTAATATTCAAACAATTTCCTTGAATTCTCCATCGATGCATAATATTGGTTTATATTAGTTCTTGTTGTTTGTATGTTTTTGTTTTATTGTATAAATTGAACATACTTATATTTATATGATTGTATGTATTGTGCAAATAAATTTTACAAAATAAAGTCATGCCAATACACAATATCCTTTCATGTATGTTAATAAATTTATCTATATAAATTGTATATAGTATATCTTCATTTATTTTATTAAAAGGTCATAATTTTGAATTAAATACAATTCCGGTCGGAGGCCAGTTTATAATTTTATACATATATCAAATGAATCAAAAATATTGTCAACATTATAGCACAAACATCTGGTTATGACATGTTTGTATGTGTGTATATTTATATTTATTAATCGAATGGTTTTTGGTCAATATCAAATGACACAATCACGTTTCAATAACAATAATAATTATTATTATTATCTGCTCGACTGAAGAAGTGTTCAAAAACACAAACGGAGAAATGCACTAAGGCACAAGAAGACTCATGTAAACATACCAATTAACAATTTCAAAGGAAGAATTTAAATAAAGGACTTTTGTACTGTATCCCAATGGCTTTATTTCTTAAGGGAATCAAAGAGCAATATGATCAAAGCAGTAAGTCAAAAACAATTATTTGTTGCTAAGAATTATTGTTTTGTAAAGTCGCCTCTTGCAAACTCCAAGGTGTAAAAACAAACCATAATTCTTCAATAGTTTGAATGTATCTGAAATAAATAAAAGTTATTTTCAAAAAATAAAAATATATGTGAAATAAAAAATTAAAAAAAAAAGTATGTCTGATACTTTGTTTATTCATACAAATGACTTCTTGCAATACTTCTGCAAGGTGAAACTTAAGGAAATCATCAAATTTCAACACTTTGATAGTGTACCTTTGTAATAAAGTTATAAATTTTGAAAACAATCCATAGAATTGAGAATAAGAACGAGTCAAAAATTAAAAAAAAAAAAATGTCCGAAACGATGTGGGTTCACAAATTGAACTTCTTGCAACACTTCTGCAGGATTAAACTTTAAAAAATAATTGTTTTTCACTATAAAAAATGAAGACTTTTTTAATAAAGTCATTATCCCTGGGAGTAGGCAAGACACAAAAAATGCTTTGTTTAACGAAAGAGTATTTAGAAATGTTTCCTTTTAAAAAAAGTGACTTCTTGCAGTACTTCTTCCAAATTCATTGATCTGAATGTATGTTTCCTCATCAGTTGAAACGTATTTTCATTTCTTTTTGAAATGAATAGAAGAAAGTTCCATTTCTCAAAAAAATATAGCAATTAAAAAAAGACTGATACTTCGTGTGCTTATAAAATTAACTTCTTGCAGTATTTCTGCTAGATAAAACCTAAAGAAATCATGGTTTTTCAATGCCTGAATATCAGATCTTTGTTATAAAGCCACATTTCTTGCAAATAGTCAAGTACTACCGTGTCAAGAAATGTTTTGTTTAAAGTAATAATACTCAATATAAAGATATACCTAGACTTTTTGCAATGCTTCTTCCAAATCCAATGATCTAACGAGAATATTTCTTCAATAGTTTGAACCTTTTTATCCATATCAAGAAAAATTTGAAATTAATAAAATAAATCCTCAAGAAAAATTTAATACAAAAATTGAAATATATCTGATACCTAGTGTGTTCATAAAATTAACTTCTTGCAATACTTCTATTAGTTAAAACTTAATGAAATCATCATTTTTCAACATTGTAATAGTGTACCTTTGTAATAAAGTTATATTCATTGAAAACAATCGAGAGAATTCAAAATAAGAACGAATCAAAAGTTAAAGAAAAAAAAATGTCCTCTTGCAGCACTTTTACAAGATTAAACTTTAAGAAATCATTGTTTTTCAATATTTCAAATACATGCCATTGTAATAGAATCATGTTTTTTGAAAATAGTCAAGCAACAACATTGTCAAAAATGTTTTAAATAATAATATTCAGAAATTTTCCTAGATTTTCGTTAGTGTAGAAATACTACCTTCTTGCAATACCTCTTCCAAATTCAATGATCTTAAAGCATATTCTTTCAATAGTTTGAACTTTTTCCATCAGTATCTATTTGAAATGAATACAATTAAAATCAAATTCAATAAAATAATAATTGAAAAATATCTGATACTAAGTGTATTCATAAAATTAACTTCTTGCAATACTTTTACTAGATAAAACTTAGAGAAATTATCATTTTTCAACATTACGATAGTGTACCTTTGTAATAAAGTTATATTCATTGCAAACAATCAAGCATTTTAGCCTTGAGAGATAAGTTACAAAGCAAAACTTCCTCATCCATTATATTAAAGGCAAAAGTGAAACAAAAATAGACAAAAAAAAAATAAGGTAAAACTTTTAACTAAAAGATATGAACCCTGCCTGTGAACACTAAAGGAATAACTTGCTCATCATTAGTTCCCATCAATCATTTGATATATTTATACATATATGTATATAAAAGTTTTGCTTAAATTATTCCAAGGACTAAAAGTCCTTCTTGGACCGCAAAAAGTCAAATAAAAAACTTTTACCATCCAGTTTTCTTTGGTGTGTAGATGTATCTACTATCCTAATGTATATAAGGTGGGTGTTTTTTTTTTTTTTTGTAGCAAATCCTTATGTTTCCTTTTTAGCTATGTATGTGTGTATGTATTTTTTTTCTTCTTCTTCTTCTGTTCAGAAGTGTTACAAAGTCACTTTAACTTTATTAGATCATAAATTGCTTTTTCCCAGACATATGTGAGTGGATGAATGTTAGACGCTTGACTCTGTTGGATTAAACAACGAGATTCATGAGATTTTTTTTGCTTTTTCTTTCTGTCTTCGTTTTTTTTTTTTTTATTTATTTTTCTTCGTCACACATGTGCTAGGGACAATCCAGAGGACTCTACACGATGATGATAGGAAAAAATAAAAGGAATTGATTTATGTCAGTAAGGATCCGCTTAGCAATAGAAATGGGAAAGAAAAGTAACAGAATCCGAGATGCAGGTGTGTTGGTTGATATTGAGGGGGTGGGAGGATGATGGTAGGAAGAAATAAAAGATATCCTATAAAGATGTCCTGTGTCTTGTGTTTTTTTTTTTCCTCTTAATAAATTGAATATGTTTGCAGGATAAATGTAAATACAAAATCTATGTTTGAATGTTGCAAAATATACACACAATTTGTAGTGCCCTTAAGTACTTGGGTACTTCAAAATGGAATAAACTGCATGAATACAAACATTTTTTCTACTTACTGATATGGAAGATATAAATACATTCATATATGTATGTAATCAAGCTAAGAAAAAAAACAACATTTGAAACAAGGCAATCATTGAAAATAGTGTTTTTTTTTTGAAAAAAAAGTGAATGAAATACTCTTTCCATTATGCATCATAATACTCCATATCCTGTAACAAGTGCTTTAACTTCAATTTTTACCTTTCCTATCCATATATCCTTCTTTTTTATGCTGGGTTATCATTTTTTTTTTTAAGTTTTCTATTGTTAAAAGGTAAAGGATGTCGATAGAGAAGATGATGATGATGATGACAGTAGTTGATAGAGAAATTTTGTGATTCTTTTTCTACTTTTTTGTATTTCTTAGAAAAATCACAAGTGTGAACAAAAACTGGATACGATATGAATTGCAGGTTGGGTCACTTTTCAAATATAGCAATTGTTTCTTGAAAAACATTTTAATATTTTCAATAACACTTCGAGTTTGCAACTTAATAATTTCAAATATATCCCATTTCATTCGATTTTCTACTGACTGGTATAAAATGATCTATATGCGAAAATTATAATAATAACTTACTATTATAATATGTATATGTATTTGGTGTGTGATTTCGATTGGTATAAAATAAAAAAAAATCTTCATAAATAAATTCACAATGAACGATAAAAAAAATACTAAGCAATTCACTGGTTTTTTTTGTTGAAAATTTTATACCAATAAATAAAAGTGTAAACCTGTTCCATTATAATAATATGCTCATTTAAGTAAAGACAAGTAAGATTGAGAAAAAAAATATTCAAATGTAGGTTTTTGTATTGTTTTTATTTTTTTTATACCAGTCAGACAAAAGTTAGAAAAGGACCAAAAAATAAAAAATAATAATTTCATTGCTTGACAATCGCAGTAATGAATCTTTAAGATCAAACAATTTTTTTTTGTGGGGACGTTTTTTTATTAATTTTTTGATTGGTATAAACTGTCAAAACGTTAAGAAATATTATCAAAAACAACATGACCAATTCCATAGAGCTTGAAAACCTAGTCATAAATTAGTAGGTATTAGTTATTATGAAATCATTTCCTTTTACATTTTATATATTTGGGTAGTATAAATGAATGGTATAAAATGTGTTTATTATTTTTTTTCTGCTGAACCCAAAAACTAGATTTTACGTTAAAGACACTTAACATAACACCTTAATATTGTGATTAGCCAGTGTGTAAAAATTTGGTATAAAATACATATGCTTGTGCTCAAATCCATTTTTATTCTCTTTACTGCCTTTTTTTGTGTAAAATTTGAGTTTAAAGCTCGTTTATATCCTATTACTACAAGTCTTCTAAGTTTCTTCTTTAATATTTTCCCTATAGCCTTTAAAGTTATCCTTTACGACTTGTACCTATTACATCTCTCATTCGTGTTATGTGTTTTTTTTTTTACTGGTATAATTTAGTGACCGGTCGAAAAATACTGCGTCCACCACAGTTTCAAGCATGATAAGTTCAACAATTTTTATAAACTGGTCTAGAACTAATAAAATTTTTCTTTTTCTTTTAATTTTGCTAAACAAAGATCTTAAACGGCTGTTTTTTCTAAAATGGTATAAACCTGTTTTTAGGCTTAGAGTGAAAAGAAATGGTCTTAATACATAAATCACTTACACAACATTTTCAGCAAAGAAAACCATCTGTTTTTTTTTAACTGGTATAAACTCTTATGGAGATTATTCTCTCCATTAATTGGTATAAGCTAGCCTTATTTTCCAAACATATCGGTTTATATGTCTTCTTAATAATAATAAATCGATTTTACGTGAAACATACAGAAAACTTTGATTTTTCTAATTGGTATAGACTGGTAAAAAGTTCACACGAAATACCATTTACTATTTGACCATATGTGGTTAGTTGAAAAAGGTGTTCTTCAATAAATAAATCTGATCGCACCTCGTTTACAAGACAGTTATTCAATTTGGGTGATTGAGTGGTATAATAAAAAAAAATATTATACCATTTGTGTGATATAATATGTTTTTATGAGACACAACCAAAAAGTTAAACGTATACCAATGGAACGAGTATGATTATCTATCCTTTTATTGGTATAAATTGTTATTTTTCTATTTTCATATTGTTTTTGATGAAATTATAATTTTTTTCTAATTGGTATAAACTGTCATAAACTTTATTTCAAAGAACATAGATGAACCTTTTTCATTGTATGTATAGTCATTATCATTGAGTTTAAAAAATTTGTTTAAATACGAATCTTAAGCTATATGATATCATTAACTTTAATTTGCGTGTTTCTGACTGGTATAAATACAAAATCGCATAATACCACTTAAAACAAGAAATAGTTTTATTTAATTTAAACCTGGTTAATGATAAAAATTGTACTGCTAATGTCAAAAAATTTTTAAGTTGCATGCCGTTGAATGGTATAAACTGGTATAAATTTCATAAAATTCCGATTTTCCCTACAAAATTTAAATAAATGGATCAAATCAAAAAGTCAATTTAAAATCTTCCCATTCATATCTTTTCAATCATACTATAATAATCTATATATCTTCCACTTATTGATACGACTTGCTGCAGGAAATGGCATTTTTTGTGCACACATAACTCGACAAAATAAAGTGCACCAGGTAATATTTTCACATCACTACTCTTCGGATTTGTCGTGTTATCGAATTTCTTTCCATATATTTTTTTTTTTTTCAACTATACCAATTCTGTATGTGTGTATGTGTCTGTAAAGAGTATTAGATTTATTTTTTTTTTCCATGATTTCTGCTGCTGGAATTTTTCAGACTTTCCAACCGATTGCTTGAACGATTTCACCTTATATTCGTAAATGTGTGAAGTTACATGCATCCTTTTTTTCTATTCAAAAACTCTCTTTACCCATTCAAAAGCAAAATAGCAAAAAAAAAAAAAAACAGCAAAAATAGAAACATCAGTAACAGAGTCTTGAAAGTCTATAAGGTAGGAAGGGTATAACGTTTATTTTGTAAAGACATCAACTTAAGCTAAAGAGTCCATAAAAAATACCTACATACATATTTGCCTCTTTATTGATTTTTAAATAGTTGCACCTTTTGCCAGGTTAGGACCAGTTAGCTACCTAGAAGTTCATCTGCTCTCATCCTACTTGTCGCTGCTTTTAAGCACTCAAATAGGAAAATATAGATATAAATTTTTACCTGTATTAGTTAGAGTTGTTGCTGTTACTTTCGTCCTTATATTTGTATCCTTGTCGAGGATTGCTCTTTACGTTATTTTTTTTTTCTCCAATAAAACTCCAACGACGACACGGCTGTGATGGCAAATGAAAACGAGGCTGAAAGTTCTTTTCACTACATCAACAACAACAACAACAAGAAGGAAAAAAAAGGATATCTCTAACGATTTGTGCTGTGCAAGTGGCAATCGTAATCGAACGAATGAATGAGTTGTGTGTGTCGCAGATATTTTTGCTTCAAAGGATTTTTATCCTTTTTAGTTCCGATTGTTGGTTGGTTGTTTTTTTTTTGTCTATTTTTTTTTTTTTTGTGAAGGAATGTCAGGAGGCATTTAGAGAGAGAGAACCCATTTAGAAAACTATAGAAGCTCCCAACTAATAGTTTAGAGTTCCGCGAACGAACGAACGAATATCCAGGACCAACGTAATTAATTGAGCTTTTTTCCTGAGAACGAAGTCGTCGATGAAGAACGACACCAACTAACATTGGACAAGCTAATGGATTTGATGGTGAACTATAATGTCCCCCATAGACACACACACATACAAAAACATAGCTCTATGTTATCTTAATTGACTATTTGGATACTCTGAGTATTTCACTGGAGGTTCCGAAAGAGGGTTTGAGGCTAAATGTCAACAGTCATTTGGGATTAGAATCAATTAGCGAAAACTCCACCCGTTTCACACTGTATATTTTTTTCTCTATTTTTGTAGAAATGTTAGATAGATTTTGAGTGATGAGAGATGGATATAAAAGTTTTTTTTTTCTTTTACATGGACCTCCTCTAATCGCAGAAAATGACATCCACACATCGTAGGTATTCCCGATGTCATAGGGTAAAGTCGGGGGATATGGCACCCATTTTTGTTTTTCGTTATTACTTGAGAAATAAAGAAGATATCTATTTCAAACAAAGGCAGGTTTATTTTAAAACTATTTCTTAAATGCCAAATAGGTACATAAGTGTAATTCAAAGATAATTTTTTGTTATTTTTTGCAAAAATGAAAAGCATTAAAAAAAACATGATTGAAAAAATGGAGGGTGATATGGCACCTTATCGAGGGTGATATGGCACCCTATTTCTTCTTGATATTTTTTTGTAAAACTTGTTGCATGTGTTGTTGAAAGACGTACACGAATCATGAGACCAAAAGTGAAATTATGATTACTGCCTTATTCCGCACTTTTCAGTCAATCTGAAAGCTATTTGGCAAACTTTTAGGTTCTGGTCATTTAAGAAGCCTTCTTAATGTAGTGACGTGTGAAGGGAATCGCAAAATGCTTAGGTCCTGCTTTTTTTTTTTACATTCAGCAGCTCCAACGGCTGCTGTGATCTGGGTTTGAGTCCACTTGGCCTGGTTTGCTGAAGTTTTTTGTAAATGCAATTGTCAGTTGAAAAATAAAAAGTAGATGCGGGGGAAATGGCACCGGTGCCATATATCCCGAAGTTCTTGGGTGCCATATCCCCCATTTGACTACACTTCTGTTTTCTTCAAATGACACGAATAATCACGTTTGCTTAGTTATGGCAATGAGCAAACACAAAAATACGACCGTTACCGTTATTTTTGTGTTAAAATGAACCCTCGGCGTCAAATACTTTTGGCACCACACGTACAACAATTTTACACAAAAAAACTTTTCGCTCAAATTGAACTCATTTTTTTGTTTGTCCATTTTTTAAATTTAAGTGGCAATGGCTACTGCGGATCCGAATGCATCCACTGAAAGCTTACGTCAGACTGAATTCTATTTTGCTCTTTTTGCTTTGAAAAGAAGTAATTAAGTGGGAGATATTGAAAGGGTGCCATATCACCCGTGGTGCCATATCACCCGACTTTACCCTATGGCAAAAAAAACCAACAAGTATAGAGTGTTTTTCTTTGTGATGGATGAATGACGACTGACTGTATCTATGGTAGATTAATGATGGATGGCAGATAGAGTGCACCTGACTATTATGATATGCATATGCACTCTCTGTGTACGCCTGACAGATAAATGCAACATATGAAATCATCCGAATCTATGTCAAGTCTAGGTAACGCTCTCTATGATAGGGAATCAAATTAGGTAGAAGTTTCATACAGAATGAAATTTTTGGATGCTGTTTTTAAAGTTAAAATTTCATTTAGTCTAATGGAGATTGATATAGTGGAAATTATTTTCTTAGAATTTCGTAATTATGTATAACAAGAATTACCATTAAATATTTTTCGACTTTCTATTTACTTTACAGCAGATTATCAAAAAAAAAAAAAAAGAGCGTTATGTTTAAATCTGTTTGTATGAATTTGAGTATGTACATTATGTGTTCTCTCTTAAACTTTAAACAACTTATAATGATTTAATTAATTAGGTATTTTTTTGAAGTGAAAACTTCTTTAGTATCATAGTGATTTGAAACAAGATGAAACGAAAAAGCGACACGAAAAATCAATAAATTGATCATAACTTTTTTGTTTTAATAGATAGATAAATGAAATTTATACAGTAGATTGGTAATTAAATAAATTATGATTGTGCAAAATTTCAATTAATTTCATATTCAAAATTCTGAGATAACGGTGAAAAGATGTTCTTTTTCTAAACACGTTATATCTTTTGATCTAGAGATAATATTACCTTTCATTTAATACATCACACATAACGGTACATGCTCTACAAGTTATATAATCTTTAATTGAAAAACTTAAAAAATACTTCAAAACACCTGTGAAGATTTGTTGCCGATGACCAGCCAGAAGTAGAGGAAGTACCGTAATCTCAGTTTGAAATTTCGACAAGGTTCGCTTTGAAAAATTCTTACGGATTTAATGGCGTTAGAAGAGAAAAGAGATTGATTGTTTTGATTTTTTTATGAAAACTAATTGGGTTAAAAAATTTTTTGCTCTTTTTGTAGATGTTGTATAGACATGGTCGATATAAATATTTTGAGCTGAAACAATAAGCTTTCAGATGGTATAAAATTTATTGTAGGTTGTCATATTAAAAAAAGTGATGGAATAAAAAAGAGTTATAATTTTTCGATTTTTTAAAAATAATGTTTAAGGTTTCACTTCAAACACGTGTGAATTGCACACATGATTTTTTCTAAGATTACATAACGCCCGCTTTTTTGTCTAAGTAAAGTAGAAACATGAAAAAAAATGCTGAACAGATGATTTTTTATGAAAAAATTATCCAAAAATAATAATTTTATTCCACCCATCTTACTTCAAGCGACGTTCCATGGGTATCAAACAAAATCGTTGTTAGAAAGTTAAATCCGGACAGACTTTTTATCAGCATGTTCATAGTTACAACGTACTTAATATTCGTCAAATCAAGCTGAACCACCTTTTCCTTTGCCATAGTACGGGGAACCCTTAAAGTTTTTATATAGTTTCTTGAGAATGATGATTATCGCTGCACAATTTACATTTGGTGAGCGAAAGAAATTGTATATTAACTGTTCTATATAAAAAAAAAATTACGTATACGCCTAAGTGACCCACTTTTGATTTGTCACTTAAATGATTTGTTAAGAGATGTTTTTTCAAACTATTACGTAATCCAATTTATTTAGATCCAAACAAAAACAGCATTTGAAGACTGACTTTTAAAAAGATGCATAAAAAAGCTTTTTGTCATTTTGTTAGAAAATCAAAAAAAAAAGAAAATTCTGACTTTTCATACGATTTTCAGTTTTTACTGGTTTTCAAAATCCGTGGTATCAATTTGCAATTAATATTTAACTTGGCAATTAAGTTTTCCTATCCAAATTTTTTAACGAGCAAAAAAAAAAAAAAAACAGCAACTTGAATCCTTCTCCAAAATGTATAAGTTTGCCACCTGTTAGTAGAGAACCTACCATCATCAAGTATAATAAAAACTGTCACTCTCTCAAAAATTTTCTCTAACAAAACTGTTTATATTGACGACGACACAAAAGATGAATAAATGGATAAACTTTTCCACTTAAAAAAATAAATATAAAAGTAAAAAGTTTAAAAAAAAAAAAAAAACTAAAACAAATAAAAGAAAAAAAATTTGTAGAGGGATCTATTAACCCTTTGTTATAGTCCCTTAACCCTTAAGAAGAAAATTCCACACAGACCAATCAACGCTGAGAAATGAACAAACAAAACATTTCAGCCTGAGTTATGCCTATTGCCTGCCTGAGCGAGTTGCACCCATTCATTCCATCAACTTTTCTTCAAACCATCATTACCCATTGGACCTCCTTAATACAGGGAGAAAGAGAAAGGAGTTGTCGTCATCTTCATCGTATCGTCATCTTGTTGGGTTGTTGTTGTTGAAAAAGTCCCTCAGCTTGAAAAATTATGAAGCACAATTCAGGGAGCAATTTCAAGCGCTCCTCTCGCACTAAGCAATTTTCTGGAAACTCCATCAACTTGCAAAACACACACATACAAAAAATACCCAACCATCCTCCATCCGCACCCATATGAATCCCTGGTATCCATTTTGGAAAATCTTACCCGTCTTTGAGCCTCTCTAATTCAAAGGGATGATTTAATTGCTCGTGCTGTTTGCTCAAGTCCTGTTCCAGGGTACTCTGGGAACTGTGGGTAGAAGAGAGTCAGAATGTGGGTGGTTGGTTAGATGATTTTGGATGGAGTATGGCAATAGCTTAAGTTCTTAACCGAAATACTCGGTTCCTCGGCTCGATTTAAGGCCTTAATACACACACACACACAAACACACATACAAACATATAAATAAATAGCCAAAGATGGAAATTAGGAAAAGCAGCAGTTATGCAGCAAGTTGTATTTTCATTTAAATTTTTTTTTGTTGTTGTTGGTGTGTTTTGTTGTTGTTTTTTGTTTAAAACGATAGCAATGAATAAACATGAAGTTCAAACTTATAAAAATGAAAAAGCAATTTTGTTCTTCTGTTTGGGAAGTTGAGATGAAATTTTATTCTTTTTTTTGCATTTTTTTTTTTTTGTTTAATTTTTATTTTATTTTTGTTCTACTTGTGCCTGTTTTTCATTTATTTATTTATTTATTCTTAAATTTTTTTCTCTTTCTGTTTGTTTTATAAAGTTGAAGACGACATAACGATGGGAATATAAGAGTATAAGAGGAAGAAAAAAAAAAAAAGACGGTTATGTGAAACATTTTTGAAATTACTTAATTATGGTTGTGATTGTTAGACAAATGGCTTTTTTTTTTTGCTTCTATGATGTGTAAAAAAAGTGGTATAAGAGGCAAAATAGAAGGAGGTTTTATCGTTTTAATTTTTCTTTTTTCTTTTTTTGTTTTATTTTGTTTTGTTTCCGTTTTTATGGATTTAATTGGTAAATTATGCAGAGGGTACAAAATTAGTGGCAGAAATGTAAGTTCTATAATGTGATTATATAACTGAAAGAGCCAACACATACACACTTAAACACAAGTTGAGGACGAGTTGTAAGAGGTACCCTACATTAATTCATTATAATTGTTAACCGGTTGTTGGTGGGTAATCAATTGGGTAGGTAGGTGCCATATATTATTTTTTTTTTTTTACTTTTACATTTTGCGTTTTGCTCTTGTTATTTTCCTTATTCTATATCTTTTATCTCATAAGTTTTTTATATTTTCTATGTTTTTACATGCTATGTTCTTTACTATGCTATCTTTATTGGCAGTTTCATAATTTTTTAAGTTCTATGTTTTTTGTATATTCTATGTTTATTTTTTTCTTCATTCGATGAAGTGTTATATTCTACGTTTTCTGAAATAATGAGTTAGAAAATGTTAAAATCCCAATGAAAGATCATAGAAAATAATTTTGTGTAAAACTGCTCCATATTTTAATCTATGATTTTTCT
This sequence comes from Episyrphus balteatus, assembly GCF_945859705.1. Lineage (NCBI taxonomy): Eukaryota > Metazoa > Arthropoda > Insecta > Diptera > Syrphidae > Episyrphus > Episyrphus balteatus. The sequence goes on from NC_079134.1 coordinate 38,368,829, forward strand.
ATGTTCTTAGTTTTTTTGTTCCATGTACATATTTCTATGTTTTCTTAGTGTCCATTTTTCTTTGTTAATGTAAATTTTTGTTCCAAATTGTCATATGACATGTTTTTTGTCAACTTCAAGTTTTTCTATGTTCTATGTTTTTTTTTACAAAAGGTATTCATATATTTTTTGTATTTTTTTATTTTTATTTTTAAGATATTTTTCTTGTAGGTTGGGTATAACGTTTTGATATATTCTATTTTTTTCTATGTTTCAATTGTAAAACTTTAAAATTAAGTAGGAAACATTTGTTTCAGTTAATTCAAAATGAAATAACCAAAAAAGGACTTAGGTTTTCGTAAAGAAGTGTAAGCTCATAATGATTTAATGAGGCGTTTTCAGATTTACTGAAAACATTGTTTTCAATTCAATTTCAATTTCAATTAATTTCAATTCAATTAAATTCATTTAAATTCAATGCTTTTCAATTCAATGCAAATCAACAATTAAACTCAAATAATTGCACGATCTTTGAATTCTCATATATCCATTAATTTTTCTTCCAATTCAAAGGACTTTCTATCGTTTACATCTTTTGTTTAATATTCAAATCCTTTTCAGTTAAATAGATAAAAATTAATTATGCCTAGTTGCATCCTTTTTTTTATGTTTCACGATTATCGTTTGATGTTTATGAATTTTTCAAAATTAAACACCCACCCAAAAACACAAGTTCCAATTTCCATTTCAACCTTCTTTTGTATTCATTAAATTAACGGCAAAAAGAAATACTCAAAAAACTCAACGATATCTGGCAGTTATCCTTTCATTTCGTTTCGTATATATATATTTTTTTTTTTGTATTAATGTTAACGCATGAAAGCACTTTAACCCATAAACGAAATCAATGTACCCGATCAACGAGCATTTATTTATCAGAAAACCCCCTAAAGAAGATCCCTAAAATCCAGGAGAAACGAACACAAAAAAAAAAACTAAAACAGAAAAAAAAGGAAATAAAAGAAGGTCATCTTTTCGCCTCTTCTCGAATGGGCTCACGTACAAAATGACATGGATATATTTACATACCAAAGAAGGACGACGACGACGAACGAAGACCTATGTTCTACAACACCTTTAAAACCAAACAAATTGTCCTGCTAAATTATGAATTTTTACGAGCATTGAGTTGTATTTTGTATATTTTCATTTTATATCCTGATGGAATCCTGATGCCAAAATCGTATTTGGTTTTTTATTTTATAACGAATCCTTCTCACGTTTAATGGGTCAAATTTTCTTTTTCTCTCTCTGTGATAGGCATAGGATGAAAAAGCCTTTAGGTTCACATCAATTTGTTGTGTTAGAAATGTTGTTTTCTAGGTTTGTTGGTTGTGTGTATTAATGTAGTTAGTACTTTTGTATTCTTTTTTTTTTGGTTTTTATTTTATCTATACACAAATCCTAGACAAAAAATAAAAAGGTCGTTTAACTTAATTTGGATTCAGAGTTTCTATGTTATATAATATTAGATTTTTTTTTGTTGGATGAGAATTTTAAATTTGTATTCCGCGATAGGGATATTCGATATTAGAGAGACGAATCGAAAATAGAAGTAGCTATATCGTTTAGCCCTTTTCAACTGAGCATATACCATGTCAATTTTTGGTCCTTTTTTTTGTTTGTTGTTGTTGGATTGGAAGCAATAGAAATGTCAATTTCCGCGCCAATCTAAAACGTGCGACTATTGCTGCGGCACGTGACATAATATTTAAATTTACAAACGACAAATTTTGCAATTTCACATTCAGAGAAGGAGTCAATAAAATAAAAAAAAAGAAGGATAACAGAGCAAATTTTTTCGACTCTAAGTGAGTTTTTATTTATTTAATTTTTTTTTATTTTATTTTGTGTTTAGTTTATTTTTTATGGATAGGTACGAGAAAGTCTTTGAATTCAATGTAAAGAGAGCTAACAATATAAATAGTTTTAGGTGGTTTTTGTTTGTTAGTGGCTCCAGTTGTTGAATAAAAGATAAAAAAAAAAAGAAGTAAAACACTTTTTTAAGGGTTGCCACTTTTTGAGTGATTTTTTTTTTTTAGAATTTTTCTTTTAAAACGTTTATAATTATTTTAAGTAACCAATATTGTGAATTAAATAAACCATTCAATGGAACTAGATTTCTACATACTTTTTTTTATATCCTTTAAGATCTTGCAAAACCCATTATTATTATTTTTTTTTAGTTCGCAGTAAATATTTATTTCCATCGATTTCAAGGACTTTAGTGAACTTGTTCTTATTTCTTTAAAAAAAAAATAGGTAAAAATGCAATAAATTTTTTAACATGCAATTGAAATAAAGTGGTAACACTGGCCTAGATTCGCGCGCAGTAAACACACAAAAATTTTCCACAAGAGCCAACAACGGTTTTAACTGTGTTCTTCATCTTGTTGTTAGTTTATTTGTGTTTTATATATATTTTTTGCTCCTTCTTTGTTTTTTTTTTTTATTTTTGTATGGGATTTTTCTATATAAAATGCCGGATGAAAGTAGGTTGAGGCGATGTTGCACTTGAAAAGGAAACAATTTAATACTTAAACCCGTAGGCGTGCACACACTTAACGTGGAACAAGAGGAGTATGCTTTTAACCTCTTGAGATACTTTTTCTTATTTGTCGTGTATATTCTGTTTCTGGTTAAAAGTGTTTTTTTTTTTTTTTTTTTTTTGTGTTCTTCTTTCTTTCTATATTTTTTTTTTGCTTTTACTCTTACTCTTTTCAAAAAAAAACAAATTTTTTTTGCATGATTTTGTGTGTTGAGAGAGGTTTGGGTACCTACTACTACTTTTTTTTTTTTTACTTTCAAAAAAGAAAACACAAGAATCATTGCGGGAGGCTTGATAGTGGGTTGAGAAATGGGGGGAATGGTGTTGGTTTTTCTTCAAAAAGGAGTTGAGAATACAAAAAATAAAAAGGATTGTTTTTTCTTCTTCGAAATGAAGAGTAAACGGAAAGGAAAAATAATTTTAGTGCTAAGGATGTTTTTTTTTTCTTCCTTGGAGTTGTTGTTTATTTTGTTTTTGCATATAATTTTTTTTTATTCATGAAAAATAATCATTCCCAACTGACGAAGCACACAATTAAATGTAAAAACAAAATTAAACAATTTTTTTTTTTTTTGTTGTTTTGTATTTTTTTGGTAGGTATTTAATTCTTTTTGTTGTTTTCTTCTTTTCCCTTTTTATGGAAAACAACAACAAAGAAAAAACACAACACAATCAAAAAAAAAAAATAAAAATTAAAAAATATAAAACAAGGCCAATATTATGCATGCAATTTACGCAAAGGAATGCGAAATTAAATGAAACAATCTGCTTGAGGAGTTGTTTTTGTTTCATTCTTTCATCATACCAACCAACTTCCGGGATGATTTCGTTGGTCTTTCATATTTTTTTTTTTTTTTTAATTTTTTTTTATTAAATTTTATTTTAAACACATTGCTGGAAGATATTAAACAATTTTTATTAAAAAGAATTATTATGCTGAGGTCAGAAATTTAGTTAAATAGCCATGAGGTTATTTAGAAGAACTATAGACGAGGTTTTCTTGAATGTTCTTATCTTTTGTATGCTTTTTAAACGTGATTTACTTCAGAATATAAATTTAAAAGTTTGTCCTTTTTTCACCAGTTATGCAAAAAGGGCAATTTATACCAAAATTGACTTCAAATAGAAACAGAAACTCAAATTTTGAAGAAAAATTCAGAAATTTTGGTCTTAAATGATTTTTTTTTCTTCAAAAAAAAAATTCGGTATTTTTTTTTTAATATGTACAAGTAGGGGAGAGTGGGGCCAAATGTAACACTTTTTTCTAAAATCGATGGTTCTCCTACAAATTTGAAAGTGGGTCAACCAGACCTTTTTTAAATTAAAGACCCATGTTTTAGCTCCAAGATCCATCATAAAAATTTAGCAAAACATAACGGTAATGTTGAAAAAAAAAGCTTCCAAAAAAAAAATCGTGTTGTTTCAACTTACCCCACATACGGGGCAAAGTGTAACACATACCGGGGTAGGTTGTACCAAGAACTAAAAATAAGAGAAAAATACCTTTATTTGTTTATATTTATTTATTTTTAATTAATAACAATAAAAACAAACCTCAGTCATGAAATTTTGGTGCAAATTTGTAAAAAGTGGAGCAAATTCAAGATTTCCAGAGAAAATTTGACAGTAGTCTTAAATAAAAGTTATTCGAATTCATAAATTGTTTTATAAGCTTTATGAATTCAAGTGGTGGTTCAAAAATGTGTTTCCAATTTCAAAATAAATACAAATTCAATTACAAGCATTCATATTCAGGGTTGTTAATTATATTAGGTAAACAATTTTTCAGTATAGGTAGGTTTTTACATGGTACAACTTGCCCCGGAAAAATGTTACAACTAGCCCCAGCATGAAATTTGGCACATAAAATCAATTTAAAAAAAAAGCGAAACTGATATAGACATAAAATATACACGCAATTTGAGCCAAAACACAGTTGCATATAACAAAAAAACACTTAGCACTCTATCTTTTTCGGGTAAAGAGGTAGACCAAAAATAAAATTAAAAAAAAAAGTTACAAACATGCATTTTTTGGGCACCACTAGTGTAACTTCTCACCCTGTCGTCTAATCTTCATCTGAAGAAAATGTGCCGGTAGATATGCAAAAATTGAACATTTTTCTCCTTTACACGTTTCTTAATATTGAAAGGAACATCGCTTTTTTTAGCTGTTAATTCTTACCCCTGTTACATTTAGCCCCACTCTCCCCTACATACATAATCTTATCAATTCCTTTTCTAACATTAAAAGGCAGATGTAGGTATCATTTACAAAAATCCAAAAATTAATATCGTAATTATTAAGATTAAATTTGATTGCATAATTAATATTTTGTTTTTTTTTTTTCTTCTCTTTCCAGGTAAGCACTTTTTCTGTTTATGGGTCCTACTTACTTTTAGAGTTTAAGTTGATTAAATTTTAAAAGTTTTTATACAAGGATATGGTAAATTTATATGAAAAAAACATCACCTTAAATAATGAACTTGAGTATGAGCCGTTCTTGTAAAATCCAAAAATTTTAGATGATAAAAAAAAAAGAGGTTGTCTGTAAAGCCGGTTTATGGACGATGATTTTACGTGATAACGTCGTCAGAAAACAGGTTGTGTGCTTTTGTTTAAAATGAGTCAATTGAAGCGTTTACTTATTTCAAACAATCATAATTTACAAGAAAAAGCTAAAAAAAAAATACCTTTTTTATTTTATCATTATATTAATTTTTTTATTTTAAAAGCTTACAAAAAAAATTATGCAATTTAAAAGCCAAGTATTTCTTCTTAAGAATAAAACAATTTTTAAATTTTTACAATGCGCAAAAAGTATTAAAATAATTTATTGAAAAAAATCATTTTCATCAAAAAAAGCAAAAAAAAACATGAATTTTTATCTTCTCACGTCATTAATTCCATTTTTTCCCTTACAACCTATAAAAAAATTTATACCATCTGAAAGCTTATTGTCTTAGCTCAAAATTTAGTATATATCGATCAGGTCTATGAGACATCTACAAACAGAGCTAGAATTTTTTGAACTCGATCAAATTTCATCAAAAAAAGCAAAAAACATTTATTTGTATGTTCTCAGGCTATGGAATCAATTTTTTTGTTTAACAACCTATTAAAAATATATACCATTATTTCACCTTTCATATGACGTATCAATCTCATTTCAAAGATGCCCACACTGGTGGCTGTTCATAAAAGTTTAATAAAATTTCCATATGCTCTTGGTCAAAAGTTATAACCTGTTGAATTCGAAAATTTTATTTTACCGTTATCTCAAAATTGTGTTTAGGAAAATGATTGAAACTTCGCACACATTTAGTGCTCATGGTCTATCATTACTCCATATAATTTATTCCTGTAAGTATCTTTTAAATAAAAAAAAGATAAAAATAAAAAACGATGAAAATCGTTTAAAAACGGTAAAAAAACGTGTTTTTTTTAAACTTGTTTCTTCCGTTATTTAGTCAACATTCACTAAACGATTCTAATTTTTTGCATAATGTATGCATAAAACCTACATGTCATATAAGTTTGAAATTTTTTGAACGCTCCAAAAAAAAGCTAAAAATCATAAACTATCCAAAAATACCCCTAAAAAACAAGGTGTTTTTCAAAAATTCATATTTCGAAACGCAGAGTGTTGGACAAGAATCCTTATCAGACGCCTAATTTTTTTTCCTTCATCTTTCACCTGGCATAGAATTGTCAAAAAAAAATTCCTTTACCCAAAATCATCATTTTGTCATAGCCCCATTACGTGTACAACGTTCACATTTTTTCTTAAATGCAGTTATTCTTAAATTAATCTCATCTATCTATGGCAAAATAAATCAATTCTCTACGACTTCGCGTTTAGATTTTAGCCCAAATTTCATCTTTCCGTTTCAACCCTGTTGACCCTATTAAATAACGGAATTTTTAAAAATCCTTCATTTAGATTAAGCTTTAGGTTATTGTCTTTCAAATAAGCTATAGAAGATTTTTGTATCGCTACCTAATAGTTTATTTTTAATTCTGAATTTAAATTTTTTACCGCACTGCAAAAGTGCGAGAGTGTAACGCTAGAAAATGGCGTCACTTTTTTGTGGTAGCTGCCATGGTTCATCGATTTATCACGTCAAAAATTTACCTTTTTACTGTAGACTTCCGAAAATTTGACTGTTTGCTTAATTAACTGCAGTAAAAAAAAATCTTCTTGCTCTGCTGATAGTTATTTATTTGTAAAAGTTTTTTACTGCAACATTATATAAAAAATTAAGAACTAATACAGTCAAAAAACTCTTTTATATAAAAAGTATATGAAAAAAAAATTTTGTTTACGTCAATTTATTGCAATAACAAAAAGATTGATCTGCCGACTGTATCGAAAATAATACGATTTATTTTATTACAAAAACGTAATTGATCCCCTGGCAAGTTCACTAAAGTTGTCTTCTTCTAAATAGCTTTTGTTAAAATTTATTAGGTTTCGTTGTGTTTGCCTTAAAGACACTAGGTACTTATTGTGCCATACATTTTTGAGTTCAAAACTATAAATTGAAGAACATTTTACGACTTTGAACTGAAACAATGCTTAAGTAGTAAATCTTGATGAAAAATTAATCTTCTTTTGACTAAATTTTGTACGTCAATCTTCTAAATTTGGTACATTCAATATTTTAAAAGCCTTTTGTTTAAGCATTTCAGTCACGCTCTAATATTAAAAATGTAAAAACAAAAAAAAAATCCTAAACTTCCAACTTTAACTCTAAAATACCTACTCATCTCATTTGGAAGAAGACTACATAATGCAATTACTTAACTATTTTCAACCCCATGTCTTTTTTTTTTTTTGTTCATTTCTTCCTTAAGACACTTTTTTCTTAGAAAAAAAATTTCTATACTTCCTCGTAAAGTATACAAGAACTTTTTCGTCACGTTTCAAAAAACTTCATGAGTAACCCACCACCACCACCAACTGACACCCACAAGAAAAATGCCGCGAAAAAAAAAAATAAAATAAGAAATCCAATTATAAAATATGCATTGTAACACACCGAAATTTCTTATCAAAGTCAAATCTTAATCCTAGGCTTCTACCCCATTATAACTACCTACTCTCTTTCTCTCTCTCTTTCTTGGTAGCTATTTATGTGTGTTCTTGTGTGTTTGTTGTGTTTTTTTATGTTTTTTGGTTTTAAAATTCATCTCACATCTTCAACAACCACAACACAAATAATCAAGAGCGATTCTTCTTAGAAGGTCGGTCTTCGTCTCGCATCTTCTATATTCTATTTTGCTCTCTCTGGATGATTCCCTATCTCTTCTATCACCATCCCTACAGAGACCTTTATTTTTGTCTTATCATCATGAAAGGAAAATTATGAGCTCCAGAAATGAGTGCGTGCAGCAGCCAGCCACCACACATTATACATTACTTGAGTGTAGAAGAAAATTTATTTTAAATTATTTTATACATATAAAACGTATACTACCCCATAATAATTCCGCTCTTCCATCCCCAAGAGAAAAAAAAATTTTCATTTTCTCTTAACTTTTTTTTTATTTTATTTTGTTTTGTTTTAAGAAGACGAAAAAGCTCCTATCTTTCGTTTTTTAGAATGTTCTTTAGAGAGTATTAAGTTATAAATTTTACTCATACTGTGAATGTGCCTATACAACTTTTCATGTACGTGCAATCGATTTATACCCCAAAAAAATACTCATATGACACACCAGGTAAGAGATTTATGATTTACACTATAGGCAACTTGGGGAGTTAGTATACTTACACTTAAATGTTATACAGGAAGAACTTCTTACTTCTCTATATCATTCTAAAAACCTTTTGTAAAAATTTGTCTGGCTCGTATAACAATTTATATGCTGTATTTTATAGGAGTAGGTAGAACGTAGAAACAAACTATAAAGTTACAAGCGAAAGAGAGAGAAACACTAGACGCACAAGTGAAAAAAGTTTTTCTAACTCATAAGGACATTCAGTGTATAATAAGTAGTAAAAGGTCCTTTTGGGGGAATTTCACTAGGAAAGAATTTTTGATAGAAGTCTTTCTGGGGTCTAGATTTAGGGTAAAATTTAGTACTGAAATATTATGGGACTTAAAAAATTTGACAGGAGTAAGGTAAGCCTCATCGACCGTCGAACAATTTCATTTTAGCAACAACTATTAGACAAAGAAGATTTATCAGTGGGGTACCACAAGGCTGTGTACTTTCTCCAAGCATTATTATTTTTTTTTTGGAAAAATTAGTTCTAAAGAAGTAAATAGGAGTTTACAAAATCGGTGGTATAACTTCTCCTCTATTCACTTTCCTTGTGCAAAAAACCGAAGATCCGTCGCTGAATGTTTTTGTTCTTTATTTTTATTTTTACCGAATCGAAGAACTATTCCTATTGCCTTCATTAAATTATCATTATTAGGATTTATCATTAACCACAGGGTCAAAAAAGGGATATCATTATTTGTCTTCGCCATTTGTTCGTTTGTAGGAAGATTTACCTGTTTAACAATTTCTAGGAAAAGATCTTCCAAATATCCTTGTTTCTGTGCTAACTGCTAGCCTTATTTCTCCTTTGAATTTTTGGAGAAAAGAAGTCGAACTAAAAATCCATTAAACTACGCCAAGCCGTTTTTCAATTCGAAGACTTGGTCAATGATGAAATGGAGTGACTTTAGTCAAGCCAATCCTCGATAGCTCTTGAATTCTGAAAGCCGATATTTTAGTCATCAGGGTCATCTACGGATCTGTACAACATCTTCACTTATTTTATGTTCAGCAGCGGGCTTGGATCTTCATTAACTGAAGGGGGAGTTCTTTTCATGTCCTATCTTCATCACCACTTGGTACTCATCAAACAGTTGCTGAAATGTAGGAGAAAATATCTACTTAAACTGGAACTAACATTCCAGTATAAGTACACCGAAAAAAAAAACCAATATCAATTTAACATTTTTTAAATATCAAATTAACATTTCTTAAATATCAGCCAAAAATGCTCTATAAAATGTGTTTTATGATATTTAAAATGTTAAAACAACATTTTTATTATCAGGATGATATTTAAATGTCACATTTTGTAATTTTTTTTTTTGATATTTTATTATCATTTTTTCATATCAATTTCTCATTCCAAATTATTGAAAAATATTAAATAAAAAATTCTTAATGTGTACTAATTTAAGGGCGCTTTGCGTTTTTTCGAAGTAAAATGTATGATTCACTGAGAAAATTTGATCGGCACTAAGATTTTACTTCACATAGTTTGGGAGAAAATAACAAAACAATTATATCACCTATATAATAGAAAAAATAATATCACCACTATTTTGTAAAGAATATTCCCTTTCAGTATTGTTTTGAAAAAAGAAAGAAAATTCTTAAAATAATAAAAATAATAAAAAAGAAAAGAAAAGAAATAGGTTTCATTATAACAAACTAAAACGTAAAATCTAGTCAAGATTAATATTTTAATTGTCAAAGTGAAATTTTCACTATCCACTTAAATTTAAAAAAATGTCAAAATGATATTTTAATTGTCAAAGTGAAATTTTCACTGTCCCACCTGAAATAAAAAAATGTCAAAATGATATGATAAAATATCAAAATTGATATTTTAATTGTTGGACGACTTTTGTCACTGAAAAATGTTAATTTGATAGCTGTTATTATCAATTTTTTTTTCGGTGTAGCAAAAGCCTTGTATTGAAGAAACACCTGTCAGTTTAGTGAGTCCCTGCAATTCCATTTTAATACCGTTCAGCTAGTAAATACTTATCAGTGCCTGTAAAAGTTAAAAACGTTTTAAATTTTTGGCGAAGCAGCCTAACAAGTTGATGAAGTTTAACTGTTGCAATCCTGTCAGTGTTAACCATTAAGTTACTGACAGTAGAAAGATGTGACCTGTTATTTCAGTAAGATCTTAAAGTGTTCTTTCGACCGCGAGACTTTTTCATTTTGTTCAGCCAAAAACTTGTGTTTACTCAATTTTATTCGGAAGATCTCTTTTTTCTTCTTTGTATCAGCTGGAAATTTTCTCTTTGTTGATATTTTCTTCGCTGAAACATCTTCTTTTCAGCATTTTTATTAGTTACTGACTTAGTTTTTTTATGACTTATTCTCTCTTTTTTGAAAAAATTAAAATTGTTAAAAAAATGCTTATCAAATGTCCCACAACAGGAAATTAATATTCAGTAACCCTTGTTAAAAAAACAGATTGTGAAATGACGTCTGACCCAATTGATTTCTTTACGTTACCAGGTATATTTCTAGCAAGTTGTAGGTCCATTGAAAAGACACTTCTGCTATGAATGTGCTATCGGTCACTTCTAACTTCACTTAATAGTATCTTTTTGAAAATTCTTTTAAAAAATTTCGTTTCTTTCACAAATTTCATTGGACTTTTAATTTGTTTCAACACAAATTCAGCAATTTTTTTCGATGGTACTTAATGTGCTGAAATTGAATCTGAAGTAAGAAATGCTCTTAAATATTCCTTTTTTGAGAAATTTCAATACAAACATAACTAAAAACAGATTTCACTTCAGTAAAGAAAGATGACTTCTAGTTGTTCACCAAAAATGACTGATCTCCTTAGTATATTCAACAGAAATTCTATAACACTTTTTCCATTGTTTTGACTGTACTGTACTGTACAGAAACATAAATTGTAAAGAATAGCCAATTAAGTAACAAAAAGACTAGTATCTTTAACTTTTAGTATGTTTTTTTTTTGTATCTTTGAAGAAATTAGTGTTTGCCCTGTAGTAAACCAATTGACTTCTTGCTCAGCCAAATTCACTGATCTTCTTAATTTGTCCAAAAACTTTTTTAAAACACTTTTTCGATTGTTTTGAGTCAGCTGAGTATGATTTTGAAAATAAAAATGTCTTATAAGATCCCATTTTCGAGATATATCGATTCAAAAATTGAATATTTAAAGTGTTCTTTCCATTTCTTTTTGGGATCAATCTCCAAATTTTTGCCTTAAATTGTTATTTGTGATACCCATAAAACGCAGACATACACAAAACTTCAATATTTCTGACAAATAAAAAGTTTGCTGAAAATATCAGTCAAATTGAGTGAAAAAAAAGAAACTTTCTCAAGTTAACCTTTCGAACTTTGTAACTCAATGCAAAAACAAGAAAAACAGAAAAAAAAACTTTCACAATCTGGTGAAATTAACCTTTAACAAAAACACCCACTTGATCTGTTTTTATGGAAATTCAAAACTCACTTATGATAAAGTTATATAAATCATCATCCATCTGGACCTAGCAGCAGTAGCAGCAACTCAACACACTCACGTATACCAGATATTTACCTACCATGGTTAGTATTTGTCCTTGTCACAGATATCTTTCTCCGAACCAACTTCTATACAACATACATAAATACTTCATAATTATGTTAACATGCTATTAACAAACTCATAGTAACGCTAACTTTTTATAACAACATACATGAAACACGTATCGTACCGACTACTTTTCTTACACATATTACATCATATAGTAGGATCTCCTTGAAAACCGTATGTCAATGTGGTTACCATACAATATCGTCATGTCAGTTTCTCACGTTTCATATGTTTTAGCATATATGAATGTATGTTTGTGTGTGTATTATGTTATGGTGACAAAAAAAAAAAAAGGATGCAAAAAAACATGAAAATTTTCTTCCACTTCTGGATAAGGAAAAACTTTCTTCATTAAGCAATTCCTTCAACTTCTAATATAATTTTTTTTTCTTTTTTTTTTACTTCTTTTATGCAAAACAACAGGCCAATATTAAGGATGTTGACGACAGAAGTGGTATATAGTAGAAAGTGGGAAGAAGCAAGAAATTGTGCAGCAGCCAGAAAATAGTTTGGCATACCACTAGGTTGAGTTTTTTTTTTATATTTTCTTACTTGCCTTTTCTCTTAAACAAAGTCTCTTGTTTTTTTTAGTCAACTGTAGTTTGTCGTCACATTGAATAAACTCAAAGTTTATCTAAGTAATTTTCAAGGATGATTCTTAATTTTTTTTTTTCTTTTTCTTTTTGGTTTTTGACTCACTTTGCATTTTTTTAAATATGATTTTCGTTAAATATATATATTTTTTTCCTCCTAGGGGATCTTTGTTTTCCTAGTACAAAGAAAAAAATTAGACAGGAAGCTCAAGAGACTTGTGTCGCTTAAAAACAAATTTAGTCAGTGATAGCTGATAGGTTAAATATTGTGATGAAATTTAGTATTCTGTTCATTCTTAACATGATTTTTGATGACAAAAATTTAGTTCATTAGAAGAATGGAAAAAAATTATCACCATCTGTTGGTGAAATTTAATATTAGAAATAATGTTTTTTTAAGTACCTACCTAAAATAAGTCTATTTACGACTATGTATTTAATGGTTCTTGATTATCAAAATGGTAAAAAATGTATATTTATATCAAAAATTTGTCGCAAACTAGGGTCAAGTTATGATTTAAATAGAAGAACACAATTTGAGATGACGTTTGATCCAAATGATTTTCTCGAGTTTCTATATTTCCAAATTTTTTAAAACTGCTTGTTCCAGAGATTAGATCATCGCAATAATTGTTTTTAAATGCATTCCTAACGTTTTCTTGAAAATTCTTTATAGAAATTGGTACGTTAACTGCTGGATAGTTTCTTATTTCTGTTCGAAAAAAAAACCACTGATATGAAAAGCTAAAAAAAATACCTTTTTTATTTTCTCATTATATTAATATTTTTATTTTTATTTTAAACCCTTCCAAAAAAAAATATGCAATTTAAAAGCCAAGTATTTCTTCTTAAGAATAAAACCATTTTTAAATTTTTACAATGCGCAAATATAAAAATAATTTATTGAAAACAATCATTTTCATTAAAAAAACATGAATTTTTATCTTCTCATGTCATTAATTCCATTTTATTCCCTAACAACCTAAACAAAATTTTATACCAACTGAAAGCTTTTTGTCTTAGCTCAAAATATATATATCGATCAGGTCTATGAGACATCTACAAACAGAGCTAGAATTTTTTGAACTCGATCAAATTCAAATTAATTAATTTTATTTTATCGTTATCTCAAAATTGTGTTTACGAAAATTATTGAAACTTTGCACACATTTAGTCGTGGTCATGGTCTATCATTACTCCATATACTTTATTCCTGTATCTATTAAAGAAAAAAAGATCAAAATAAAAAACCATGAAAATCGGTTAAAAACGGTAAAAAAACATGTTTTTTAAAAACTTGTTTCTTCCGTTATTCAGTCAAAACTCACTAAACGATTCCAATTTTGCACATGTATGCATGGGGCCAAAACCTACATTACCTATAAGTTTGAAATTTTTTGGACGATCCAAAAAAAAAGCTTAAAATCAAAAACTACCCAAAAATACCCCTTAAAAACAAGGTGTTTTTCAAAAATTCATGTTTCGAAACTCAAACTTTTGGAAAAAATCCGTATGAGACGCCTAATTTTTTTTCCCTCATCTTTCACCTGGCATAGAATTGTCAAAAAAAAATTCCTTTACCCAAAATCATCATTTTGTCATAGCCCTAACACGTGTACAACGTTCAAACAAAACGTTTTACCTTAGTTTCAAAATTTTTTAGAATTTTTTTCTTAAATGCAGTTATTTTTAAATTAGTCTCATCCAACTATAGCAAAAAAAAAACAACTCTCTGCGATTTCGCGTTTAGATTTTAGCCCAAATTTCATCTTTCCGTTTTACCCCTGTTTACCCTTTTAAATGAAAGAATTTTTAAAAATCCTTCAAATGTATTTAACTTTAGGTTATTATCTTTCAAATAAGCTATAGAAGATTTTTGTATCTCAAATAGTTTATTTTTAATTTTGAATAGAAATTTTTTCCACATTGCGAAAGTGCGATAGTGGAACGGGAGATAAAGACGTCACTTTTTTGTGGTGGCTGCCATGGTTCATCGATTTATAAGACGTAATCACGTCAAAACAGTTTTTTACTGCGAATAATTCCAACATTTTAGCAAGTTGTTTTTAACAACTACTGCTTAACAAGACTCTCGTAAAAATGATTAAAAGTGTAGGTTACGAGACTTGGCCATGGTATTCCATAAATTTGTTCTTCTTCAATTTTGAATTTTTATATTTTTGTGGGGCAAATCTCTGAAAAGAATAGATCTTCATTTTCCAGACATAGCCAAATGCTTTCTTCAAAATCCACCATTTTTTGAATGTGAAATTCCGTTTGATTTGTTCTATTTTAGAGCTTTGAGAATTTAGCTTCGAACATCGACAAATGCTGTTGAAGAGTTCGTTTAAGTTCGTTAAGAATAACTCTTTCGTGAAATCTAAACCACTTCAAACCAATAGAAATAAAAGACCATTCTAGTTTAAAAAAAGCAATACCCTCTTAAATTTCTTATAAACAATGTTTTGTTCACAAATTATTTTTTCCACCAAATTGCTCCTAAAAACAATATCAAAAGCTGCTATCGTGAAGGAAACAGTGAATAAAACTCACCATATTCTCTCCAAATTCTATATTTCATTCGTAAAATGGTTCAAAGCTGTTGTTCCATTTCTATTTCTTAGAATTCTATTATTTTGAAATAACTGGTTTTCTATGGTTTTTGTTCCTAAATTGAATTCCTAAATTTGTCTACTAGAAGTTTATTTTTGCAAAGGATTTAAATTCTTTGAAAAATATACAAAATATTCTCTTTTTTTCGATGAAAATTGTTGAAATTAAAGTTCCTGGAAGTTTATGTACCCGAGAGAATCCTTTTGGTTTATTAAACAATATTATTTTCTAAAATTCCTACAAAATGTTTATTATCAATTTCTTTGAAATGTGCGAAAACAACAACCCTTTGATGACGTATGGAATGACAGATGTCATTGTCAAGAGTAGATTAGACTAACTTAAAAACTCAACTAAAAATTACTTCGAATACACTTCTACTTTAGCAGAATGTTCTACTTAAAATGATTTAGTTGTTGTGCGTGATGACGTAGTAAATTATCCCAAAGGTAACCCCTTAATATCTCAGGTATAATAAGGTTAACGATGTTAAAGGTGATTCAATCACACTTCATCTTGATAAAACGTTTTCACGTATACGATGCAGACCAAACCAACATCATATTATAACATCCCTCATGGTCAAGTTTTGGAATCCCAGGGAATCGTTTTAAGTGCACCTTAACAGATTTCAAGAGTCCAAGAGTCCTTTCTTTGGGGGGACTACTGACAAAAAAAAAAAAAACAACAACCAAATAAAAAGAAAGAGGAAAGAAAAAACTTCACAGAAACGTGCTTGGGATTTCCAAGGTTAGTAGTAGTTGGTAAACGAGGGGGGCTTGTTGTTGTTGTTTTCGTTATCACTCTTGCTTGCTACCATCGTTTACTTCGAACACATTGTTCTGGAGGATGCTGCTCTCTTCCTGGGCTACTCTTTTATACCTCACGGACTCATAAATTAATTTTACTGAATGAGGAAGGTAGTATTACGAACTCGCCTACGAAAATATTCTTGTCATTTTCGTCCACAGCTTATAAACCTTCTTGTCGAAAACTTTTTCCTTATATTACTCCTTCTTATTGGGTTTTTTTTTTGTTTTAACCTTTAAGGAAAATGGGAAGGAGTGTTGCTAATAATATTTTTTTTTTCTGTTTTTTTACTTTTTTCTGATAGAAGAAGAAGCAGCAGCTTTAGCGAAACAGATGTTTCACAGAAATTTTTTTTTTTAAGAAAAAACTCCTGAAAGAAAGTAGATGGGCGGGCTTAAAATATGATTACTTTCTCTTGAGGTTAATAACAGCTATCACAAGGCAAAATGAAAAAAACGAGAATATAAGAAGGTTTCGAAGGACACTTCGGCTGATACAGAAGAATCCTTTTTTTTTTTCGTTCGAAATGAAAAGGAAATCCACAGAACAGCAGCAGTAGCACGAAACGTTCCATCTTAAATTATTATCTTAAATGAAATATTTGTACCTTCTTGTCCTACTTACCGCCATTACTGCCGCGTGATTGTGCCATTGGGATAAGTAATTTCTTCTTCGTTCGTCCTTTTTTACACCACCACCACATTCATAAATGGGTGATAAGTCATGGTGGTGTTTGTGTGGTGTAGTGTGTTCTGGGAGTTTCGTAAAGCCTGATGGTAAAGTTAGCGCAGCGAAAAAAAAAACTCTACAACATAACCAAAGCAAAGCGGGAAAAAAAAAACTTTTAAAGTATTCAAAGGATTCGAAGGACTTTTTTCCGTGGCGGTAATTGCTAGGGTTTGGATATATTTTTGTCACTTGTTTTTCATGCCCTCAAGTATTTTTATCAGAAAAAAGTACTACCAAAGAATTATTATATTTTTTCTACTTTTTTTGTAAATTGAATTTTTTTTTTCATATCCTTGTTGGAGTTTAAGGATACGAATTTTTTTTATATATTTTTTTTTTTTATTTTAACCCAACTGGATTAAGTGACATCATGTTCGGTTGGTCAGTCGTTGTTGACAGTTTTTGAAAAAGGGACTTGTTTTTCCTAGTTCAGAGAAAGAGAGAAAAACTAAACTGCGGTCGACTGCATTTGTGTATATATGTGGTTAAAGTCGAATTCTTTTTCTCCCTATCTCTATCTCACTCTCTCTTTCTGCTGCTTTATCTCTTTGACTATTTTTTGTTGGTTTTTATCCGATGAAAGCCATTGTGGTAAGAGAGGTTTAGTAGTTGATATAAACTTGACAACAACATTGAGGACGAGCGTGTGTGTATGTAAAGTTCGTCCTTGATGTTTTTGGAGTATGTTGTCATTTGTTGACAACATACAGTCAGTCACATAATTTTGACCCTTGGAAAAACTCTCAAAAATTATTCAAATAATTATAAACTTTTCGAGTAAAAGTTTGAAAAGTTATGACACGACTGATGGTCTTTGGGTGGATGTGTGTATGTTTATTATGGTTGAGAAAAAAAAAAAATAGTTCACTTTAACTGTAGACTGTATAAATCTATTCGATGTGTGACAAATAGAATGATGTCCGATTTTTGAAATATGTAGTTTAAGAGATTAAACTTTGTCCTGTTTTTTTTTTATACTATATAATATAACTTTTAGATGAGGGTGTTTTCATTAATTCCTTTTGACTTTTATTATCCATTTATGCATGTTTAAAATGAATTTATATGCAAAATGGGTGTTAATTAAAAAGTTTTTTTTTTTTATTATTTTATTTACTCGAAAGGTTGTTGTTGAACTCTATTGGATTAAATAATTAAATTAGGAAAAGGGTTTGCATTTATGAGAGGTGATAGTGGATGTTAAGGTTTTTTGAATTTTAAACAAAATTTCTGCTTGGAAAAAAACTCTAAAGCTAAGTGGTTGAATAAGGATATTTTTTTTTACCATCTGGGGACAATAAATGATATTTAGTTGTAAGAAGTAATGTTACCGTTTTGACTCCGTATATATTAGAGCTCATGAAGTACTTCTAAATGCTTTCTAATAGTTCTTGACTCAATTTATTTTTCTCCAGAAGTTCTGAGACACTTCTTCGGAAATGTTATGAACGAAATTTTCTTGATACTTTTTTTTATGTAAATTGAAAAGACTATTTAATGATATCTATGTCATTAATTTTTCAAATTTTTAACTAAAATTCCATGTTACAACAAGGATTTTTACTGTAGGCGTGATCGTACCCCTTGACTCCATACATATAATTAATTCTGACGTGTTTCCTAATGTTATTTAATAGTTCAAATTGTAAGTTTGTTTTCCACCGAAGTTCTGGAACACTTCTTCGGAAAAGTTATTTTTTCAGAAATTTTCTTGATACTCTTATTTTGTACTTTATAGAGTTTTTGTTCATTTTGTGACATATTTTTCTAAATTTTTAACTAATATTCTTGCTAACGTACCCTAGCTTGATAATTTTTGAAAATTCTTTTTAGCAAAAATTTTTATTTACTACTGTTGGTATGATCGTAGCACTTGACACCGTACATAAAATTGTCTCTGAAGTGTTTCATTTGTGTAATTTGTTTTCCACTGAAATGCTTTCACAGTTCTTTTATTTCACACATTTTATTGTGATTTTCAAATTCATTTTGTTAATGAGAAACTTTTTAACTGTCGTTTTTACTATCCAATTTTGAGCATGATATATCTGTGATTGTATTCATGCTTAGTGTTAAATTTTGATAATTAGCTAACTAACTAGGTACTCTTATTACTATTTGTGCGATCCTATCGCTTGATTCAGTTATCCCAGTACTTGACTCCGAATATATTTTCGTTAGAATAATATTTATTAATGTTCTTTAATAATTCCTGCATGAAGATTATCTACCAGTGAAGATTTAACACACTTCTTCGGAATCAATAATTTTTCTTGATATTTTTTTTTTCGTTTGAGGTTTCTGATTGATAAGTATTTAACTTAGTACGTTATTAGCTTTATTTAATTTTCATAACATTTTATAGCTATTATTATATTCAAGGCAATGAACAATTTCTTGCCAGATCAGTTTTGAGTTTGGATGATTCTTTTTGAAACACTTCTTATGAGTTGTTGAGTGATCCCAAGACTTGACTCTGCATTTATTTATGCTACAAGGTTATTTTTACAAACTTTCTGATAGTTCATTTTCAAAAATTACATACTTTCCAGTGAAGATCTGTTACACTTCTTCGGATTTATTTATTTATTTTTTTTTTTTTTTTGATTTATAAAAACTTCGCTTGGTAAAGAAGATCCATCCATCACAGGACTTGACTCCGCATTTATTTATGTCACAAGAGTATTTCTACAGACATTTTAATAGTTCCTATCAAAAAATTATTTGCCAGTGAAGATCAGTTACACTTCTTCGGAGGTTATAATTTTTTTGCATTTTTGTTTTTGTGTTTTTTTTTTTTTTGTAGGATCTGTCTTTTTTATTAAAAAATCTTTCATTTCACTTTCAAACATATGTTTTCAAACTATTTAAAACTTTCGTCTCAAAAAAAAATCCATTTCTTGACTTGTGAAATTTTTTTCTCAGTAAAGCATTTTTATTGAATTCCTACCTCAAGCATATTTTCCACTGAAGTGATGACAATCTTCTTCGGAGCTACATATGTATTATTAGGTTTATTACACGTTTCAAGTGCATTTCCAAAAATTGCTCGCTAATTAGCCTAGCGGGTAAAACATCCTTCAAACAACAACTATTACTGTCCTTAAAGTGGCAATAAGTCTTGACTCAATCTTTATAAAGATTAACAGAGTTACCATTTATATTTTTTAATAGTTCCCATGCCAATATTTCTTTTCAGTAAAATTTTATGAAACTTCTTCGTAAAAGATTAAAATTGCCAAAATTTTAATTTTGTTGTTTTTCAAAGCCTAAAAAGTTAATTATTTATTGACTCTCCTTAAAACAAACTCTTTGCACGTGTTTTTGCCATTTTATATGAATTCTCTCAACCAAATAAACCAGTAAAAATTTTCAAACTCACATGTGCCCCCTGCAATGAGTTCTATTTTATTATTTGACAATTCTATATAAAAATTTCTGCTTTGGTCATCAAAAAAAAATCTAGAAAAGGAAACTGAAAATTGTCTAAAATAAAAAGAAACGAAATTAAATTTTCTTTTTTCAAAAATAAAACCAACCAAAGGACATCAGGACTTCATACCGATTAGAAAACTAAAAATAAAAAAAAAGAGACGACAAAAAATCCTTGACACGCAGAAATTATATCGAGGTCATCGAACAACAGAAGAAGCAATAGCATACAAGTATCAATCCAAAAAAAGGAATAAGAAAGAAGGTTGCTTTATTTTTTTAGAGTCAATGAAGTATTAGATATATTTATAGAAAATGAACATGGACACCCGGAAAAAAAGGACACTTAGACTTTTAACACACATACAAACATATACCTTGATACTAAATAAAATATATTTTTATTTTTTTCAACCCTGCAGATATTTTTATTTTTAAGGCTTTTATCTGCCTTGTATACTCACAACAGGCTATAGTATCGATATTTTTATGGAAATGAATATAAATTTGATGTTTTGAAAAAGTCCCAAACGCAGGCAAGCCATACAAAACACACAACAAAAAAAATAAATATAAAAAAGGAAGTAGTATGAAGGATATTGCCCGAGGAAAAGTAGATTTGCATTTTATGTGAATTTTTTTTTTATTATTGTATTTTTTTTCTCTGTTTATGTTTTTTATCATGAAAATTAGGTTTTATGTTGAAAATAATTTGAAATTAAATGAAAAAGATGCGGCATTGTATGCGGTTGAATCAACTGACCCGCAATTTCAAAGAATTTTTTAAAAATATATCAGGCTTTGTGCAAAAAAAAAACCCAAAGTCTAAACTAGAGCTTTTGAGAATAGGTCACATCCATAAGGATCCTTTTTAGCTTCAAGCTCCTTAAAGTCAAAAACCAACGAAGTTAAAAAAATTTAAAGGATATTTTCGTATCGAAAGTCTTTATCTGCATTTCTCCATTCCTTAAGCAATAGCGATTCCTCTTTTCTACAAAAAAGGACGAAAATCACCAAACGAAAAAACAGCAGAACAGCAGAAAAAAGTGCGGAAATTTTAAAATCAATTAAAAGAAACCCCCTTTCAGTTTAAAGATGCTACTACAAATCCGATTGAGAATCAGGATGCAAGGCTTCGATGTCATTTAATAAAAAAAAACGATTCGGGTCACACAAAGAAGGATCTTTCTCCTTTCGGCAAAAAAAAAATCCAAAAAATTAACACACAAGCACTAAATTTTTTTTTTTTTGTTTTATTTAAAGTAAAAAAAATGTCCTTAAACGACAGAAAAAAAATATATATTTAAGTACATACTGCGCGTACATATCGGCACTGTGTCAGCTCAATTTCTTTATAACCCACCCACTAACATAGTCGTCGCCATTGCCATCATCATTGCTATAGTCATAGTCTTCGTCGTCGTTCGTCCTTGTCTTTGTCATCTTCTTCGTCGTCGTCGTCGACACCCACAAATTGCTTACCATTAAGTGCATTTAAGTTCCTGAAATAACCACCACACTTCCTTTTTTTTCTTCTTCTTCTTCCTTTTTCTCCTCTTCATCTTTTCTATTTATCTTATGTCCTTGTTCTTGGCAAAAAGAATCTAATGAACATTGAAAAAAAAAGAAAATAGAACAACGACATATCACATAGAAAAAAAAAAAATACCTAAGACAGAGAAGTGAAAAAGTGCAAATTGAGAATTTTTGTTCTAAGTATGGTATGTTTAGCAATCACAGTCGTCGTCGTTGTAGTTTTCATCGTCGTCCTTTTAGATTTCTTCTAACACACGATGACTATAACAATTCTATACTAACACTTTTATTCTACAAAAATACTATTTCGGACAGTGGCATCGCAATATGAGCAAAGCGAAAGTTCTTTTGTCAGGAGTTTTTGTTTTACTTATTTATTTTTTTTATTGCAACGATTAAGGACTATTCTTTTCTGTGGTCTTCTGACAGAAATAGTACACGAAGAAATATCAATGAAATAGAAAAAAAAAGTAAAATAAATAAGGAAATGATACAATCAGAGGATAACAATTATTATATGAAGCAGTTTAGGATTAAAGACATGGTGTATATCGATAAATGGTGTATCCTCATAAAAATGGACAATCATCTGGTTTTTATTTTTTTTTTAACCTATGTTCAGGTACTTTTTTTTAGGTACTTCGGTCTTGACTCCGTAGGTATATAATTTTGTCAAAGAAAGTATTTGTGAAGATATTCTTATAGTTTCTTCTTCAACTTTGTTTATCAGTGAGATTCTAACACTATTCTTCGAAATCATTAAAAAAATAAAATTATGTTTGAGAGGTCTTACTTCATTTATTTGATAACATTTTTTGTCAACTTTCAAGCGTTTTCAAAACAATTTTTCTAGTTTTTTTTTTTCAAATTAGTGTAAAAAAACAATAATTTTTGTCTTGAAACTAGACTTATGAGTGTTGACTTGATTTTATCACTTGACTCCGCATGGATACTGATTAACAGACATATCTTTTATGTTTTCCAATAGTTCCTGTGTCTGTCTTATTTGTCAGTGAAAATTGGAAAGACTTCTTCGAAAATGTTAAAATTGAAAAAAAAAATATTTTTTGTTTACGTTTTTGAGATAAATCATGCACTATTATCGCTGAGGTGATTCTCTCTCTTGACTCCGTGTAAATTATGATTAAAAGACATATCTACTATGTTTTCTAATAGTTCCTATGTCTGTGTTATTTGTGAGTGAAATTTTGTGACACTTCTTCGAAAATGTGAAGAAAAAAAATGAAGAAATTTATTTCCTACACCAAGCATCATCGCTAACGTGATTTTATCTCTTGACTCCGTGTAAATTATGGTTAAAGGACATATCTTCTATGTTTTCTAATAGTTCCCATATCTGTGTTATTTGTGAGTGAAATTTTGTGACACTTCTTCGAAAATGTGAAGAAAAAAAATGAAGAAATCTATTTCCTAGCATCATCGCTAACGTGATTTTATCCATTGACTCCATGTACGTTATTAATGGAAGTCTAAGTGACGAAGATGTTTTCCAGCAGAGAACTTAACAAAAAAAACTTTCCCGAAAAGAAGTAGGTATTTTTATCGTTTTTTAATAGTTCTCATGTCTTAGCTATTTGTCAGTAAAATTTGCTAACACTTCTTCGAAATGGTTAAAAAAGCTGAAAATTAAGATTTTTCTTGCATTTTCTAGAGACCAGTGTTTCCCGGCTCAATTTCCTTTGCTATCACAGAAAAATTCTCGAATAATTTAATTTCACGCGATGACTTTAAGCAGGTTTCCGAACTCATGCATAAAGTCATCACTCCTCAAGTCAAGTGAATACCTTGTTGCATAATTTAATCACAACAATTGACTTAATAAATATAAATTATCCCACGTTGGGCGCCATTTTTTGCACAATATTAAATCCCTTAGATTTAGGAATACAACGCAATCTCAAGTGAATATAATTCTTTGTAAGAAAACTTTTGTGACAAAACTACCCTAAAAACACAGTGACATAGTAATAGACGCCCGTTACAATAAAATTAAGTAACAGTAACAAATTTTATAAGGAAGAAAAAGAAACTAAACAAAAAGAAAAAGTTATTTTTATTCCTATAGCCTGAATGCAACTTCCCGGTCTTTCCTTTCTCTAACTCGTGTGCGCCTTTAACTGCTTATTGTCTGCTCCCTATAAAGAAGCCAAAACTTTTCTAAGAATAGAAAAAAAGTAAAAAATATATATATAATCTTGGAAGATAACATCCGTCTAAAATGGTCTAGCAGTAGATTGTGGAGTACTGCGGGTTGTAAAGGGTTAAAAATGAGGCCAAAAACTTAATTTCCCCTCTTGGCCTAAGGCACTTTTTGTCTGGATGAATGAATGTTTACATGTTTTTTATGTCTGTGTGTTTATGTGGCAATCCATTTTCTTCCAGTAGTTTTGTTTTTCCCTTCTTAAAAACTTAAAACATAAAGATGCTACTGCTGCATTCATCGCAATCACATGACTGCTGCAAGCATTTTTCGGCTAAGCTAGAATCCTTGCTACGACACGATATACACAACACACACCAGTTGTTTAGAACGACAATGACGAAGGATCGCCCAAGAGATGTATGTAGAACAAAACTAGCAAAAAAAAAAAACAACTGATGTGAGATGTAAACTTGGGAAGGAAAGTGGGGATTTTTCTGCAGCAACGTTAAGTGTCTGTAATTTACAACACTCCACTTTGCCTCGGCACAAGTTGAGCTATATAAGCTCGCAGCAGTTGAATTGGAATCAACAACAATAGAAACAACATTTTCCTAGATTTTTCCTACCAGCATCATGCTTCTAAGTTGTTTTAGAGTGTTGCTTCTATGCATGAATGTGAGAAAAAAGGACATCTCATCCCCCTTTTTCCCCCAACTACATACAAAGACACCGATCGAAAAAAAAAATATATTTAACGTTGCACATTGCCATAAATGCTCCTTAGAGTGTTTTTGCCATATAAACGATTGTTGTTTGGCTCCGAAGTGGAAAATAAGGCACACGTCGTCGTCGTCGTCGTCCTTTTTGTTGTATAAAATGTGATGTAGGTGGATATGGACAAGGAAGAGGCCTACAATTCTGATGTAGATAGACATTTTGTACATTTAGATGTTAATAAAAAAAAAAAAAAAATTATATATGTACATCAATTGTTCAAGGAACAAGAAGAATCCTTTCGCTCTATGGTACAACTGGTCTACCTAACATACAACACAACACGACACGAAGAAGGAAAATGTGCATGAATGTGTAAATAAATATCCTGTTGAATGTCGGTCCTTGAATAGGCTTAAAATGGCTAAAATTCTTTCTTTTAAATTGTGTGGTCGAGTATAGAGAGATCCTATACATCCTACACACCTACACACATAATATCCTTTATCTTCTATCTAGAAAGTGAGGCTCTTATAATCTCCTCTCTCTGTATGTCGGAGCTTGAGATGATTCTTTATTTTCGTTTTTTTTTTTTTTTTTTCTGTATTAAGTGAAGGACTATTATATGCCAAAGAGAAAAACCTATAAACACTCACACCTATACACATTTGGAGAAAGAAAGAATTTTAAATATGCAAAGGAAGAGGATTTTAGGGAGGGGGGGGGGGGGGGGTGTGAGGGCCTGAGTTGGGATGATGATGACGGTATAGCTTCATATAGATGTGTGTAGATATGAGGCTAGTGCTTTTTATGTGGCCGTTTTATTTAAGTACTCGGGGGTTATCTGCCCGTCATTATATATGAGAGGTGATGGAGGTCAAAATATTTAAGTGCTTTTGGTACTTTTCTGGTTGTATGAGCATGAGCTTGAGCATATAGCAAAACGGGTTAAATCATGAGAATTTCTTGTTGAATTTTGTGTGCCACACAATATTAATATTATTCTTGTTGTTTTTAGAGGGGGTGTTAAGGGGGTTTGTTGAATTGTATAGAAAAAAAAGGAAAATATTTATCTAAAGAAATTTTGGTTTGGGGGGAGGCTTTTAAATTTTATTTTTGTTCCTTTTCAATATTTATTAAGACTTTTTGAATATGGTTCGTTTGGAATTTTCTTAACAAAAAAAAAAAAAAAAAAAGAAGATACTTAAATGTTTATATATATATTTTTTTAGGACTGAATGAATAATGTCTAAATATATATGTTTGGGGTATAAGAAATGGTATAAAACGGTTCAAAAATGTAAAGTAAAATTTTTTCATGAATATGTGCGGCATTTTTCGGAGATGCCTTTAGAAAATAGGGCTTTCTTTTTTATTTTTGGAAAAAGGTATATGGTCATAACATAAGTCTTGGGTTATAGTTTCAAGTTTTAAACAAAAATGTATAAAAGAGGGTAGTATTTAGTACCTATGTGAACATTCAAAATACATTACATTTGGTAAATGGGAAAATTTGATCATCACTTTTATTTTAAAGAACGGAACCCAAGAAATGATACTGTTTTACGAAAAAAGCTTATGTTTGAAGAATTTAGAATTTAAAAGGGTTTTAATTTAAGAAGTGTGAACCTGGAAAAAAGGAATAGATAATCTATTAGAGAAACCATTAATTGTTGGTTTTGGCTGAAATGAAAAGTCTTTATTAAATTCCTGTAACTCGTAGTTAACAAAATCAAATATTTCTTCAATTTTAACATTTCGAAGAAGTGTTCCAACATTTTACAGACAAATAGTACGGACACGGGAACTATAAGAAAATATATAAGATATGTCCCTTAACCGTTATCCACATGGAAGAAATAGTATAACGTCAAAGTGGTAAAAGATTTTTTTATTTTTAGCTTTCCTGTAAATATCTTTAACACTAGACTAACTAGTTTCCAAACAAATGAAAAACTTAAAGCAAAAATTATACTTTTTTCAATTTGAACATGTTCGAAGAAGTGTCTCAAAGTTTCACCAACTTAAAACATAGACATGAGAACTATTAGAAAACATAGTAGATATGTCCCTTAACCATAATTTACACGGAGTCAAGTGATAAAACCACGTCATCGATGATTGTGCATGATTTATCTCAAAACCGCAAAACAAATAAACATTTTTTTTTTTCCAATTTTAACATTTTCGAAGAAGTCTTTCAAAATTTCAATGCCAAATAAGAAAGCCATTGGAACTATTGGAAAACACAAAAGATATGTGCCTTTACCATAATCTATACGGTGTCAAGTATTAGAATCAAGTCAACACTCATAATCGTTGTTGCAAGGCAAAATTTACTAATTTTTAAACTAATCTGAAAAAAAAACTAGAAAATTTTGTCTTGAAAACGCTTGAAGCTTAAGAAAAATTATAATAAAATTATTCATTAAAACCTTTCAAACACAAAGCAAAAAATTTGAGTTTTTTAAATGGGTCCGAAGAAGAATGGTTCTAACCTCGCTGACAAACAAAGTTGAGTTATGAGCTATTAGAATATCTCAAGAAATACGTTTAAAACAAAAATATAGACGGAGTCTATACCATCGGGAGATCCAAAACAGAACTTCGGCTGAACATTAACTAAGCTCAGTAACAAAGAAAACTTTACTTTTTCCAATGTCTACGGAATTTTTTTTTGTGGCTTAGTATTTTTCAGATTTTTTTAAATTCCCAATTTTGAACTTCAATCATCTGTCAGTAATAGCTTAATAACCTTGACCTGTTTTCCATTGAACGATGCATCTGGAATTCTCCAATACGTATATTAATTTAGAGAAATTTCTGTTTCAGTTCGAAAGGTTTTTTCCTTTATTACAAGAACTGATTCTAGATATTATTTGATTCCATTCAATTTCCTTTTTTTTTCTTACTGCAATCTTGATTTTCCTTTCGCAACCCATAAAAAATAGAAGAAAAAAAAATATAAAATAAATCCCAAAACATGCCCGCATGACCGACAACCTCACCCTGATTCAATATGGAACATCTTTTATCCCCAAAAAAAATACCAACATGAAGAAGAAAAGAAAGTAAAGAAAGAAAAAAAAAAAACCGAACTAGAGGAACAAGTAGCTGTGATTAATGTCGATAGTTTATAAAGGTAGGACAATGGACAAATGGCTTTCCTTCCACATTACTTCATTCTTCGTTCTTCGTTTTCTTGACTTTTCTTCTTTCTTAGTTCTCTTATTTGAAACATCTTTGTATTTTTTTTTTCTTATGTTTTTTTTTTGTAATTTTTTCTTAACAATGTACCAGCCTTTTGTCGAAAAAGTGACCTTTCTGATCTAAGTTTCGATCTTTAACAAATTTTTCTTGAGGTTATATATTTATTTATTTTTTTTCTCTTTGGAATTTCGAGAAAGTTCAAATTCAAAATCATCCTTTTTGTTGTTTTTTCTTTCATTTTTTTTTTTTTTGTATTTTTTTGGATTTATTTTTGTCATTTTATTTCTTTGGCTTCTCAGCTTAATGCTGTTGGTAATGAATCAATGCGAAAAGATACAAAGGATATACGAGAAGACAACATATAGAAATGTAATATTATTTGGCGCTAGCAATGAAGGTGCCAGTATATAACTACTGAACTTGTAGTTGAGAGAAAACGAAGGACGAAAAGGATAAATATCAGGCCAGCGGCAGGTTAATTCGCACACTATTGTCATCTAAGTTGATTCAGCTGATAAATCACTATTTTCTTCTTCTTTTTATGTTTGTATTTGTTTCTATTGTCAATGTGTTGTGGAGGTTGTAAAAACTTGGAAACACATGGAACAGTCTATAAATAGGTTTGGGGATTTTTCTTTCTTTTTTTGTCTCTTTTTTTTGTTTAGAATGAAAAAGCTTTATCAGGAAACGAAGGACTTAACTAATTTGGGCGTAAATTGGAATTTAGATTAAGAGGTGGAGAAATTGCGTGTTTGTGAGTGTGTGTGTATAAGCTTCCTGATGGTTTCACAAAATCAATAGAAAAATACAAAACAAACAAAACAAAAAAAAAAAAAAAGTTAAAAGAAAAAGAAGAGGACACCATATTGACGTGTGGGCGTAATTGATAGACAGCTAAGCTATAGCCAATTTTCAGGTCTCATTTAATGGGGCAGATATTTTTCTTGAGTTTAATCCTTCTTAAGTGGGCGCCACACGCTAAAAGCTATATACAATAAAGATATAGGTATAATTTATAATAAATGGTGCAGCGACCTCGGAGGGGGGTTTAACAAGGTGTTGGGTTTTATTTAAGGTTTTTTTTTAGATAACAGGGTATATAAATAGGAAAAATCGTAATACTATGATCCTCTTTTAACGGTGCACAACAAATTTAAGGATTTTAGAGTTAATTAGTGATTAGAAAGCCTCCCCGGAGATAATAAGCTTTTATAGTATACCAGCATAATAAAATGTCAGGTTTATTTATTTTGTTTTTTTTTCAACATTTTTTTTTTGTTTGTTGGAATCTCATTTTTAAGGATAATTTTATTTAAATTTATTTAGGAATTACTTTTTTTCTGTCCTTGGGCTTGTTTAGTTTGTTTTAAGGAAATAAACATCTTGGTTTTACTATTTTTTTCTTCATAATTTTGTTTTAAAAGTTAATGTTTTTAGCTCTTTCTCAGGACTTCCACTTAAATTATTTTAGTTGTTATCAAGGGACTCTATATATTAAATATTTAAATGTTAGTTAAAGATTTGGAATATTTATCAATTGTTTTTTTTTTCTTTTTTTTCAGGTAAGCACGCCATTTATCTTAAAAAAAAATTTTTAAAAGCGTAAGTCTTATAGTGTAAATCACATTTTAATTAATCCTTTCTATCTACATATCTTTTTTCATTTTCATTTTGGTTATAGAAATGGAATTTAATTTTTAAAAACATAGCCTGAGGTCAATATTATGTAACGATCAACTTTAATACAGCTTTACTAGACCTTAACGCAGAATAAAGTCTATATCGTAAAGAATATTTTCACCAAATTTCTGTAAATGGTTTGAAACAACATTTTTATTGTATATCATTATAGATATTCAATTTAATAACAATTTATTTTTATATCGTAAATATCGTTTTTACGATATTTCTTATTTTTATGTAAAAACACTCTGAATTTTATGTATAACCAAACATTTTTGTCAAAACTGAATTTTTTTTTAATTTTGTAATATCGTTTTTGGTTTCCTCTCATCTTTTAAGTCAGGGAGTTTCTAATTTTTGTGTTTCAACGTAATGGATAAAAACATGACGAGAATTTGGCTTGCAAGTTACCCAACTTTATATTGTGCTAAAATTAAACAAAATAACCATTCATTTAGATGAAATTTTGATGATAAATTAAAATATTAAGAAATTTTAAACCATTTCATGGTCAACAATGGCCCGAATTCGAAAAAATTGGTATAAATATAAATTCTTAAATGAATGTCCGATATAATGGCTATTTACTGTAATATCGTAAATAACGTATTTACGATATTAATTATTTTTTTGTCAAAAACACTTATAATACTATGATGTAATCGAAAATTTTAGTTAAAACAGCATTTTGTTGAATTTTAAAATATCGTTTTTGTTTTTCACTCATATTTGCCGTTATTGAATTTACCTTTAATTTTTAAAATTTCGATCTTATGACCAAAAATATGAAGCAACTTGATATATAGGTTTATTTTCTTTATGTCGTGATTTAATTAACTGCTTGAAATCTAACTTGTTCTTAAACTATTCAATATCTTTAGGTACCTTTATGGATATGTAAGAAGTTCCTAGATTCGACGTTCTATAGGTTAACACAGTTATTGTCTCTAGTCTATTCTTTACCAAGGATTTGAGTATTTAAAAAATAATCGTAAATTCTAGGATTAATTCTCAACTAAAAGATTTCACATAAATACTAAATTCTAAACTTTCTATCTATATATCTACTTATCTCGTTAAATCGTCCATATTTATCTCTAAACTTAGACTAAACTGCCTAAAGCCTTTTTCTAAGTACCCCCTAAATAAAAAAAAAAAAAAAAAACACAAAAAAAGGAAACATCAATTAAAGTACAATCATCACCATCACCCATTATTACAATTACCATTCTCAACAGCAAACGATGACGACCTCCCCTATCAACATCATCATGAAACTTCATCAACTAAACTCTGAGGGTGCTAAATTCAAATTTATGGAATTTTAATTAATCTAAAACAAAAACAAGTCCCGCACTCAACTCAACACAACACAAACTTTTACTCCCTCGGAGGCTTTATAATATTGTAAGCTTATTTTACCAAACGTCCACAAGCACAATTTCTAATCCCTCAAAAATATCACAAATTATTCGTGAAAACACACAAAATCCAAAAAAACACAACAAAACCATCGCGACCATTCGA
This sequence comes from Episyrphus balteatus, assembly GCF_945859705.1. Classification (NCBI taxonomy): domain Eukaryota; kingdom Metazoa; phylum Arthropoda; class Insecta; order Diptera; family Syrphidae; genus Episyrphus; species Episyrphus balteatus. The sequence continues at coordinate 38,399,794 of NC_079134.1, forward strand.
GGGGTTATACTATAGCATATCCTCGGTAAAAAGTAGGGATGGTTTAAAAACACCCTTTTTTCCCCCGAACCAGGATCCCAAAAATACAAATTGAATTCCATAATACGAATGAATTAATGCGCTATTGTTTTAAATTACTCCAAGTAGGATGGCGTGTGAAAAAAAAACAACACACAATTCAGCAGCGCTTGTATACAAATCCCTATTCAGCAATTATAAGTGAATAAACAGGATGATATAGGTGGAGAGATAGGTGTGTAGGTGTGAAAACGGACATCTTTTGCTCCTTAAAATTAAATATGTGTTAAACTCATGGACAAACAACAACAATAACAACAACTCAGCTCCAGCTCACTGTGTCCTCATTTAAATTCAATTTCAATTTATATATATTATACGCGCGCACTTGAAACTCTGTGAATAGCAAGCAAGGACTAAGGACTACTCAAAACAACAACTTAAAACAAAAACAAAAACAACAACAACAAACAAACAACAAACAAGACTCAACGAAAAAAAAATTGAGAAAATTTACACAATAAGACGATTATCCAAACATCCGCTCAAAAGGATGTGAGGTGAATTTCTAAATTTTCGGCAAAGGTATGACTTTGAAAACGAATAAATTCCTTGTTTTCGTGTTTATTATTGCTCATTGGAGTGATTTGAATTCTCTTTCGGAAATCGCCATCGCCATCATCAACGTACACAAAAAGCTAAAAACACACAAATTAGAAAAGTCCTCTAGTTTGATATTAAGAGTCCTTTTTTAAGCAAAATCGTTCCACTGCTTCCTCCTGTCATCGTATTCTCGTCCTCATCAATATTTTATATTCATTCCACAGCGACGAAGGTTTGTTTTTGAATGTTTTTGAATTGAGATCCTTGCCCACTATTCCGCCCCTCCCAGAAAATACCGAAAGATATTTTCCATAGAGTTTGAGTAATAGTAAATGGATGGAGAAGGACGAGGTCCTTGTAAAATGAATGTAAATTTTCGAAATTCCTCTTAAGTGCGTGCTCAATTAACCAAGAGGTGAAAGTACCAAGCTGGTATAGCAGTAACAGTAGCACACGCACATTTCCCAACAATGATTACGATATTAATCTGAACGAAAATACATTCCTCTTTCCACAATCAACATCAAAACTAAAGGCAGAGAATATTATAATAGGAATGAAGCAAGCAAAAACGGAAATTGAAAGCGCTATGTTCCCCTGCCAAAACAAATCTCAATGTTTCCAAAGGCGCGTAAGGAGAAAGAGAGAAAATATTAAGTCCATCAGAGGACGAGTCCACATCCGAGTTCAGTTCTATTAAATGCTGCTGACTTTGCTGTACCATGAGTAGAAATATAAATACAAAACGAAAATAAAAAAAAAAGTTCACAAAGTCCTTAAAGTGTCGTTTAGCAATTCAGATTGGAAAATTCAAATCACATCAGGCTTATAGTACTACCTACTCCTTAAGACGACGCCGACAACGAACGACTACCTACCTTGTTTTATATCATTTTCTCTCACTTCCTCTTCAATACCATTTCCATTTTCTCTCCTTCTTTGTCTTTTTTTTTGTATGAGCCTTCAATTGCCTAACGCTGTTTTTTAGTATTCCAAACGCAATCGAATGAAATTACTCGCAACGAAGTTGAATGTCAGCATTCTATATTTATATACGTTTAACCATCATCCAGAAGAGAAGAGCCCCATCAATTTTCTTCGCATAAAAAAAGGACACGCAACAAAAAAAAAAAGCGAAAGGAAACTGAATAATATTATTCACCCTCTCTAAGTCTCATAATACGAATGCTGATCAGTATCATTGCGTATAAGACACATTAGCATTTGCACTTCCGTTTTTTTTTTTTTTTTTTGAATGGGATGGTTTTGTTTGCACTATAGGGAGCCGTTATATTGTTGGTTCTTAGGACATTTTATTGGTATTTGTTTTATGAAAAAGAAAAAAAAAAAAAACAGAAGAAATTAGGTTTGGTATTGATAGGACATCAGGGGCAGATATAATATACAATAAGTGGCTCATTTGACTCATATAAATGAAAATAAAATGTATATTATATGTTTGGTTGTGCTCGAAATGAAAGTTCTATGATATTCAAGAAAATAAACAAATTATTTGTGTGTTTTTTTTTTTGGTTTAAGTGGATTATACCAGTTTATACCAATCAGAAAATATCTCACTAAACTTTTTGTGATGTCTTTGTCTGCTAATATGGTGTTGAATGTACACAAATGATATTTAAATACATTTTTATTCAATAAAAAGTCATTTATACCAATCACGCGCTTAACTCTAGTACCAAATTTTATATATTTCTTACTTTTTGTTACTTCCAATGTCAGAAATATTAATTATAAAGTAAATTTTTAGAAATTCGATTGAAAATCTCATACAAAATTGGTTAACGTGTGTTTTAGACCAGTTTATACCAATCAACAGATATCTCAATTTAATTTTTCATGATCAGGTGTTACTTCATAAGCATTTATGTTTGGCTTGTTTAACTGACAAAGAAAGAATTTTGTGTTTTAGACCAGTTTATACCAATCAAAAAGAAAATCTAAATAAAATGTTTTTGGTTTTTTTCTACCAATATTGAGTTCGACTTTTAATAACGGCCCTTAAAGGAATTCGTATTCAGAAATAAGTCATTTGCACCAATTAGCTCATAATTCAAGTACCAAATAGTTGAATCGAAGTTGAATCGGCTTAAGCCAAAAGTACAAAAAGTTGAATCGGCTAAAGCGATAGTTGTCAAAATTGTTTTTTTCAATCTTTTTTGGTTTCTTTATGTTTTAGACCAGTTTATACCAATCAGTGGTTGGCCCTATTATGTACCTTTTATAACAAAACAAATTAGTTTCAAAACATATTCATATTACTTTTTATACAAATCTTATTAAAAAATATATTGTTTTGTGTATTAGACCAGTTTATACCAATCATTGAAATACTCAATGGCAAAGCCTCAAAAAGAGTAAAATTATAATGGAAAATTGCAATATATTGCAGAAAAAAGTAAAACCTTCTGAGGTTACCGCTTTTTTTTCCCGTCAATAGTTAAAGTTGCCATATTTTAGAATTTTTTTTTATCCTGAGCGAATTGACAAATAAAGGTTTGACGTTAGTTGCCCTCGAAACAAGATGTAAACTGTACTGCTTCCATATTGAACCTTTGAGTTGAACGTTATTTTTAAAATTTTAAAATGATACAGTTTTTAGCAAAATTTTTCGTTTACATCATATAATTCTGAGTTATTTTATAAAAATTACGAATATCGTAAATACGATATTTACGATATTGGGGTAAATAGTTGTTATATTGACTATTTAGTTAATAATAAACACTAAGAACGTTTTTTTACTCAACTAACAGCAATTTTGAAGAAGATATTCGTACGATATCAAGTTAAAAGAAAAAAAAACTGTGCTGCTGTTGCTCTTCATGCTTAAAACAAGGATTATTTAGTCAGATACATATCAGTTATAACACGATTTGTGTTTATGAGTGTTTTTGACATAAAAAAAATAAGAATATCCTAAGTACTATACTTACGATATTAGAGTAAATAGTTGTTATACTGACCATTATTTTGGTATGAATTCCAAAATAATTATACTGTGAACCCTAAAATCAATAGTCTCTTTCCTCAATTTTCTACCCAAGTCCCAATAAGTGTTGAAATATTGAAAAACCGCCTGCAATAGTCCTTAAGATAAAACCTATAAACAAAAATTATATCTTTATATCAGCATGTGTGCTGTGTCCTTGTTGTATAGGCTTCTCATTTATTAAATAAATCCCTTTCTTTGAAAAATTTACAGAAATTTTTATGTGTAGAAAAAGTTTCTACGCAATAAATACCAACCTACATCACGCAAGTCGTCAATCTAATAGCCGATTAAGCACATTATTGAAAATCTGATAAGACGCATCACCCGCCATCACCATTGCTATTTTCTTGTAGGTAATTTTTTTTTGTTTTCTTATTTTTTTTTTTGTTTGTCGTCCTCATTTGTGCGTTGGTTGGTCGCATGGTCGTCCTTGTTGTCGATAACAAAGTCCATTGCGTGGCATGTGTTTGGAATTTCATTCAACTTCATCAGCATGGCGTGTTGCACACGAATTCGTTGTTTGTTTGATTTTTTTTTCTCTTCTCCAATTCTTTTATTTAATAACATCGAATTTAATGTGCGCGTGGGGGTTCGTTGGTTCGTTCCTCGTACCTCCTCTGTTGGGTATATGGCTTTCACTGATATGAGTAAAATAGTCTCTCATATCACAAAGCAAAAAAAAAAAATAACCTTCAATAAACGAGAGTCCTTGATGAATTTTAATAACCGCCATGTGTCTGTCAGTCGGTAGATATGAATGTAGGAATTGTATATTGACAAAATAGCATACAAATACCAACATGTGAATCGATAGGCTTTAATAAGTCTTGAACTTAAGGCACATATTTCTACCTACCGCAGTCAAACGTATACGAATTTTTGATGAAATCTGATAAGTTCCCTATTGTCTGTGTGATGTGCTTGATCGTCATTGAAATTCTATAGATACACAATATTGATGAATGCGAAATAAACATGCGGCTAGACAAAATAATAATTATTTATCCATTGACAGGTGTTCGATATGATTCATTAGCTTATCTGTCAAAAGGAGAATATCCTTGACAAAAAAATGTTTTCCTTTTGAATTAATTTTATTACAAGCAAAAGAGGTTTGAAGTTGAATCGTTTTTGTTGTTCTATAAAAAAAAGAGGATAAATGAATCCCTAATGTCACACCATGATATAAGTAGTTATTCTGTATACGAAAAAATAACATCGCACACACAAAATTATTCGCATGTCTAAACTCAATATATTAGCTTATGCTATGCATATTCACACTTTATATATGCGGAAGTAGGTCACTTGGGGTTGTTGTCAACTTAGCGCCGGATTTCCACTTGACTTCCGAATAAGTTGTTGTAAGTGGTATATAAGCTATTTTTAGGTTTTATAGCTAGCTTATTAGAGGTACATTAGAAGATACCTATTTAATATAATGTGTGTAGTTCGTAGAGAAGGGTTATTTGATCGGTAGTGATTTGAATTTACTTTACTTAATTTATGGAGGGAAAACAAGTAACAAAGAAATAAGCTAAGAAATATTGAAATAGTTTTTTTTATAGCAAGATTAATGAGTGTGAACCAAAAACCGCATTTAAAAATTCAAAATAATACAGTTTTGACCAATATTTTCGGTTATATCAAGGATTTTGAGTATATTTGACACAAAAAATAAGAATATCGTAAATACGATATTTACGATATTAGAGCAATTAGTCGGTATATTAAATATTCATTGAAGAATTAAGTATTTTAACGTTGTTTCACACAATTTACAACCATTTTTTCGTAATTTTGACCATTGTGGACCATGAAATGGCAAAATCTCACGATGTCTTTGGTTATCAATGTAGATATTATCAAAAATTCTATCAATGGTAATTTAGTTTTTGTTCTATCAAAAAACATGTGAAGTTATCAAGCAAATTTTCTTCGTATTTTTGTCTATAAAGTTGAAGCACAAAAAATTTAAAATTTTATACATAACTTGATTTATGAGTGGAAGACAAAAACGATATTTAAAAATTCAAAATAATACAATTTTAAGCGAAATTTTAATTGAACCAAAAAGTTTGACACATAATTCAAGAATATCGTAAATACGATATATACGATATTAGAGTAAATTGTCGTAGAATTGAATATTTATTAAATAATATTAATTGAAAATATTGTTTCACACAATTTCGAGCCATTTGAAAGATTATTTTTGTACGATATACTGTTGGTTCTGCATTAAAGGCTATAAAAAAGCTGTATACATGAAATTGACCTCAAGCTAATTTATTTGTAAAATAAATATCCGTTTTAATTTATGAAATTAAATCACTGAAAAGCATATTTTATTAATATGGAAAGTTAAAAACTACAAGAGATTAACCACCACTTTTTACTTTACAGTCAGTTCTTAATTCGTTAGAAGTCCTATTAAACCATTTCTAAAAACCCAATAAAGAGTTAAAAGGGTGTCGAAGCTTTATAAATTGAATTTCTACTGAAGACGGTCTTAAACACCTTATTTCTTGATGTTGACGAATTTGAACTAAGAGGACCGAAAATCAAAATACAAAAATATTCATTTGCATTATTATTTAACATTGTCATTCCTCCGAATTAATCCAAATAAATCTCAAAAAAAAAAAATGAAAATCTTCATATTTTAGGGTTTAAATTCAATATTTATTCATTGAACCGTTTACATTTTCTGATGATTTCCATCGTATTTACCAATTTTCAATTTTTTTTTATTTGATTCTCATAAATCCTTTTTGTATTGGTATTCCATATCTTCTTTGTCTTAAATTCCAACACAAAAAAAAGAAATACGAAAATCGGAAAAATTCCAAAAATCCTTAATCACTCTCACTCTTGTTTTTTGCAATCAGCTTATATGAGATGAGTACCTACTCAAGCTCAAAAGAGACAAGCAACAAAAAATATTTAAAAAAAAACGAAAGTAAAACAAAAAGAAGTGCAAAAAAAAAAAAAATACTTGAAATAATTCCATAGATTTTTACACCAGGATACCTACGACGTCGTTGACGTCTAGAATAGAACGACATAACAACAACGACTAGAATTTTACTTCCGTTTTGAATCCAAGACAAAAATGAAAATCCCCTTTAACACCTCGCAACAGAGAGAAAGAGAGAGAGAGAGAGAGTGTACATAGTATAAAAAGGATTTTGTACGAAATGTGAAAGCTGGAAATTACCATAACCCAAAATCCTGGAAAATCATCTTTTATACGTTTTATCTATATATCCTCATGTTTTGTACCTCTTATCTACCTCATCATCCCTCCACCCTTTTGTCGCTTACTCTCCTATAAGCTGAAGCATCAGGGAAAGGTTTGAAAACCATCTTATACCTTTCGTGTCTAAAGTTTATGTACTAAAACATCTTTAATTGTTTACAAGACACTAGCTACACTAAACTATCCAAACAACAACCAACACTATACAGCCCCTTCGTTTCCAAGTTGTACTCGTTTGGTATACCTATGTTTATAACTTCGTCGACGACTTTTAGGAAACAGAAAAGGCGTTCGTGCATAACCTAACTATATTATTCTGCCGAATTTCACATCCTTTGGTTTTTGGTTGTTGGATGATGTAGATGCCTTTCTCTAGATGGGCGAGATGCATTTTACTATTTCTATCTCTCTCTTTCTCACTTTTCTTTGATTTTACACTCTGGCGGTACACAAACTAATATATCAAATCACCTTATGTTTTTGACGTGAAATACTCCTTAGAGCGTTAGTCTTCCCTTAACCTTTCATTTTCGAAGAATAGATATTCTTCATATCCTTTTCTCGAGGAGTTGATGAAATGAGTACAGAATTGAAATGGGCGGAAGAGGGGTTTTGGTTTGAGTTATAAAGGAATCTGCATAGAACAATAAACACACTATCTCTTGAAAAACGGAACTTTACTCTCAAGAGACCTTGGCATAGTATGCACTTGAGAATCCCAGGTAAAATCATGGTTATATATAAGTACCTCATCACTTCCTGTTTCTATCTCTGTTCTCTTTCTCTCACTCTGATAATGGTGGTCCTTATCTAAAGTTTTTCTTCCTTTTTTTTTTTTCCTGAAAAAGTGAAATGGTTTTTGGAGAAGGAAAGAAGGGAATGAAAAACTTTCAAAACCCTTGGACAGAGTTTGCAACTATTTAGCAACAAAACTGAGAGTAGGATGCAATAACGGAAGAATGAAAGGAAGGAATGTTGTTGCCCAAATATTTTGCTATGCAATATTTTCTTTCATAGTCTTACACCTTTCCGTAATGAGATTTAACAGAGATTTAAGGCTATTTTGCGTTACGAGACACATAATGTTGTGTGTATCTTTAAGTTGTTCGCTTAATCGTACACCATGATAAATGAAAGTTTGTATTTAAGTTTGCAGAGGGGAAAGCTTGGTAACGCTTAAGAGTGTCATTTGTCTGTAAAAAAATGACATAATTCGACAAGTCAGTATTTTTTATTCAGAAAGGGTAACATGCATTCTATCAGTTCGTCCGAAGAAGTGCACTAATTGTCTTTTTACTGAAATTTGTCACTAAACGCGTTACTGCGTTATCATAGTGCTATGACCACATTTCGAAAAATTTATTTGACCTTACTCTTGTTTGATTAAAATGCCTATTTCTTCAATTGTTTTATCCGAAAAAGTGACGTAATTGTAGTTTTTTTTTCATTTGTTACTAACGTTACTGCGTTATAATATAAATAACACTTTAAAAAAGTGTTTGTTTAATCGTAGAAGCATAAAAAACAAATTTATTTCGTAAATTACGTATTTCTTCAATTATTTTGTCCGAAGAAATTCTTTAAATATCATTTTACTTAAATTTATTGCTTATAGCTGTATTGCGTTACCATTCAAATATGAATATACTTCATTGTGTTTTCATTCAATCATAGAAGTCTAAAAGTCAAATTTCTTTGTTAGCATACCTATTTCTATAATGGTTTTGTTTTGTTGCTAAAAGCGTTACTGCGTTATAATATTGTTATGACCATATTTCGAAAAACTTATTTTGACATTACTTATTTTATTGAAATACCTTCCTATTTCTTCATTTGTTTTCTCCGAAGAAATGATTTAAATTTAGTTTATTTCCATTAGTGGCTTAAAGCGTTACTTTGTTACAATATACATAATACTTCATCAAAAGTGTTTCCGTTTAATAATAGAAACTTAGAAGACAAATTGCTTTGAAAAAATACCTATTTCCACAATTTTATTGTTCGAAAAAGTGCCGTAAATGTCTTTTAAGGTAAATTTGTTGCTTGAAGTGTTTTTGCGTTACCATTAAAGTATGACAATACTTCAGGAAAAGTGTTTTCATTAATTGATAGAAGGTCAGGAGGAAATATTATTTGGTAAAATACCTATTTCTTCAGTAGTTTTTTTTTTCAGAAAAAATTGTCTTTTTACTTAAATTTTTTTGCTAAATGCGTTACTGCGTTATCATATTTATTATTATGACCTTTCTATTTGGCAGAAATGTTGAAGACAAAATTATTTAATAAACTAGCTATTTCTGAAATTATTTCGGTTGAAGAATTGTTTTAATTGTCTTTTTACAGCGTTACTGCGTTATCATAAAAATGTGACAATACTTCAAAATGTGTTTTTCCTAATTTATAGGAACGTACAAGAAAATATTTTTGGTAAAACACCAATTTTTGCAATGGTTTTTCTTTTGACTTTCAATTGCTGCGAAAAGCTTTACTGCGTTACTATATTTGAAAATTGCTTTTGAAGAATATAAGCTTATTTGTTTTCTTTTTTTTGAAACTTTTTTGCTACCTATCGAAAAGTGACAATTTGAACCGTGTAAGGCTCATTTAAGCTTACTCTTCATAAAACATTATGAACAACACCAATTTAGTCTACAAAATGTACTTATGTCACAAGACTCTCTCTATAAATCATGGTGTCATCATCTACGTCATCCGGTGAATACATAAAGTGGTTTGGCTTAATGTGCAAGGGGGCAATGTCATTCTTAATAGATTTGAACAATGCCATTAAATGTTCAAATACGTTTTTTTTTTTCTAAGTAAACCATAAGCAAATATGTACTTGTATATGTCCAAATTTTGTATATGTATATTTAATACACCTGGAAGCCAGGAAATCGAAAACAGTGTGGTTTTCTGAATGTGAAAAAGGATCAGGATACTCTACATGCTAAGAATTGGCATTATTTTATAACCTAAAGGTGTAGAGAGGTAAAGAAAGAGAGCAGAGAACAACATGCTGGCCTTCCGTAGACAAGGCATATTCCAACCGATTTGCCTTAATTAAAACACGTATCTGGACAAAGTACAAATATTTGTTGGTAAATGGTTTGTGTTGTCATTTGTATTGCTCTATGACATTATAAACTTTACTTTGCTCTCTTGTATTTTCTGTCACTCGTCGTCCTAGATGGTAAATATTATATATCCCAAACTCTCTCTCACTCTAACATAGCCTCATATAAGTGAGACATTATAAAGGACACAAAAGATCCTTCTTGTTTTTCGAAGGACTATATATGTTTTGGGATAGTTATAATTTTTTTTTTTTTCTTTTTTTTTGGAAAGAAAATAATGGAAAATGTTTTTGTTTTCTAATAAATTTATGTACCTATCCATTCATTCATATATACACACTCTCACACCTATTTTTAAGGATATCACTTCCAAAAACCTAAGTTCTATGAACTATAACATTTATAGAAATTTTTGATATATAGAAGTTTTCATGCCCCAACAAGGACATGAATGTGAACTTTATAAAATTTAAAATTACTTTTTTGGAGATATTTGATATAGAAATTTAACAAACATAATGAAAACTTATGAGAAAATTGTTCTTTGACATCAAAAAAAAAAAAAAAAAAAAAAAAAAAAAACTTTTTGAGTTAGTTTCATGTTAACATGAGACTTTTGAGACATGTGAATTTGTTAAAGTTAATTGAATATATGTCAAAGGAAACAATATGGAAATAAACAATATTCTTATTTTAATTGCTACTCTCAAATGAAGAAGAATCTTTTTGTAATACAAAATAGAGAGAGAAGACATATCAATTGACTTTTCTATAGAGATATCTATCAAATTACCTATACAATATGTCAGAGTCAGTTTGTTGGTTATTGAATATGTTATTTCCTTAGGACATGTGTAGATACATTTATGAATATTTTTGTCAAATTTAATTGGTATTTTATGTATTTGAAATATTTTTGTTACTTCATACACATGAGTAAATTTTATTAAAATAGGAAAGAATATTTTCATAAAGTCATTTCATTTTAACATGTAGTTAAAAGCGTTATTAGGTTGTCAAATAAATTTGAAAATATTTCAGAAAAATTTCTTTTCTTAAATCATTGAATCGTAGTAGACAAAATTATTTGGTACAATACAAATTATCACAGTTATTTCGTCTGAAAAATGCCTAAATTGTCTCTTGACTTTATATTATCGCTAAAGCGTTACTGCGTTATCGTATAAATATTTCAATACATCAGAAAAAGATGTTTCCTTAAATCATAGCAACATTTAAGACACAGTTATTTGGTAATATACCCATTTCTTCAGTTATGTCATCATCAAAAGCGTTACTGCGTTATCATACAAATATGACAGTTCTTCGTAAAAAGGGGTTTTCATTTAATCATAGAAACGTAGAAGACAAACTTATATGTGGTAAAATACCCATTTCTTCAGTTAATTCATCCGAAGAAGTGTCTTAAATGTCTTTTGGCTTCTATTTGTCGCTAAAAGCGTTATTGCGTTGTCATATAAATATGACAGTACTTCTTAAAAAGTGTTTTCCTTTAATCATAGAAACTTAGAAGACAAATTTTGTTGGTAAAATACCAATTTCTGCAGTTATTTCATCCGAAGAAGTGTCTTAATTTTATTTTTCCTTCAGTTTGTCACTAAAAGCGTTATTGCGTTATCATTTTAATAGGGCAAAACTTAAGAAAAAATATTTGCCTTCAATCATAGAAAAGTAGAAGACAAACTTATTTGATAAAATACCAATTTTTTCAGTTATTTCGTCTTAAGAAGTCTTTTGACTTCAATTTGTTGATACAAGCGTTATTGCGTTATCATATAAATATGACAATTCTTCAGAAAAGGATTTTTCTTTAGTCATAACAATACTTGATGACAATACTTGTTTGATAAAATACCAATTTCTTTAGTTATTTCGTCCGAAGAAGTGCCTTAATTGTCTTTTTACTTTAATTTGTCACTGAATGCGTTACTACGTTATCATATAAATATGACATTAATTCAGAAAACTTTTCCTTATATCATAAAAATGTAAAGGACAAACTTATATAGTAGAATATCAATTTTTTCAAGTGTGTCGTCTTTGTTTTTTTTTTCTACATTCTTATAATTCACACTGCATTTTTACGTTTTCCGTATTTTGAGCCCTTGGATTTGGACTTTGGTTTTTTTTTTTTTGGCTAGAACGTGGGCCTGCTTTTCCCAGGTTTTAGCAAGTTTGGTCCTTTGAGCCGGTTATTTCCTTTTGATACTTTTTTTCATTTTAAAGCCTTAATTTTAGAAGTCTTTGACTTTTTGAAATCCTAACAATAACGTTAGGATCCAAAAAAAAAAGGTAGGTTTAACTAATCACCCTCAACTCAATAAGTGATTTTTTCGTGTGAAGATAGATGCTTCTCCTGGTGTAACTTAAGCACATTAAAATAAATGATTCCAATACATATTTTCCTCTCCTTCAATCTTTATATTTTTTTTTCCTGACTAACTTTGACAGGATGAAAAAAAAAAAAATAATAATTACAAACGTTAAGTATCAACTTTTGTATGCCTTTCCGCATTGGGAACAAAAAAAAAAGGAAGGAAGGAAATTTCCTCATAATTCATCCAGAGAAACCCAACCGAACCACTCGACATACATCTCTCTCTCTCTCTATATGCATAAATACTATACAGACACATATCTACATAGAATAGGAACACATTATTATGTAGAGAGATATCCTCCAGGATGTTTCTATCCTCCTGCTTCAACAAACTGCTGTTTTATACTGTTTCTCTAAATTACTGCCAAGAAATAAAAGAAGCAAAATAAGCAAAGCCAGTGAAAGGCCGATTCCGGTCAACATGCCATTTGCTTTCTGGTTTGAATCTTATATAAGAATGATGGGTTGAGAGGGGGAGGAAGGAGAAAGGAGGTAGAGGTTGAAAGTTGAATTGAGTTGAGTTGAGGGATTGTGGGAATAAGGCGCACGAGAGTAGAGTTTTTGATGGGAGAAGAGGAAGAGGAAAAGTAGAAGGACAAACGGAACGGAACAAAACCGGACCGTGTGCCGGACGGAGGCTTAAGTGTAGTGAAACGAAGTTCCTTGTTCAAGTACCCGTAAAGGGATCTTCTCTAGCTTATAATGCATAAGAGTAGATAGGTAGGGCTCTTCATCTTCAAGTGGTTACCACATTCACTCTGGCAGAAGCTACTCTTTATACTTATGTTTACCCTCTTATGATAAATATACATATATATGCAGCAATTTATATATATGTAATACATTCCATCTATATAATACCTAGAGATAGATAGATACTTTGTATTCGAATTCAGATTTGCATGTTTTCACAGATTTTACTCTGAATTCTCGGGACCGACCGACGACGACGGACCATCGCAGGGAGCCAGCAGAGAAATTGCTATGTATTGTCCGGTAGCCATTTGAAATATTTATAAATGATTCATGAGTCACATTTATGAACCTGTATGTATTTGTTTTCACATACGCACTTTTTTTTCATTCATATATAAAATAGCCTAAGGATTTACCTATGCCTTTGGATATGTATGGTCATTCAAGCAATATTAAGATTGTTGTTTTATAATTTCCTTTTTTCATCATCATCATTATAAATATAATTTAAATAGAGCCTTTAAGTATTTATTTAAAAGCTTGTAGTACAAAATTAACGAACATATTGTACATAAAATATTTAAAGCTTCAATCAAAATTTCTTGGAAAATTAAATTCAAAATACATATTATATTCCAATTGATTTAAGTAAAAATGCACTTTGAAATCACATCACAAAAATTTACATAAACTTAACGAAACTGACTTTTGAAGTTGATACTTAATTGTTTCTTACTTTCTTACTTTCTTACTGCAAGTCAAGTTTCAGTGAAAAATAAAGAATGGAAACCGCTTTAATAGTTTAAATAAAAAAAAATGGAAAACTAAATGAAACTATGTTATTGCAAAATTTGCAAATCTTTTATTTTTGTTAATAATGTATAAAACTAAAGCTCTATTTTTTTTAGAGGGAACTTCACTTTCTGCTTTTTTAAAACTTTACATATTCTAGCTAATTGAACTTAAAAAAACATAATGCAGGTAATATGAATTTCGTAAACTCAACGAAACTGAATTCAATACAAAAGTTGAAGCAAATATTTGAATTTATATTGCTAGGTAACTACAAGTCAAGTTTCAGTGTGAAATGTAAAGAAAATTGCTTTTCTAGTTCAAATGTAATATAAGAAAAACTTAACAAAACTAGATTTTTAGAAAAAAAGTGTTTAGCAAATCTTTTATTTTTGTTAGTAATTTTTGCTGTAGTAAAATTTAAATATTTAAAAAAATTTTGATAGATTATGACGAAACTCAAATCTAGTTTTGTGTGAGAAAAAAACTTCACTTGACGTTTTCTAGCGAATTAAACTTGAACAAACGATTTGTAATTCAGTTGATTTTAGTAAAAACGCACTTTAAAATCAAATAACAATTAATAAATCTGGAATAGAATCAGAAAACTCACCGAAACTGAATTTAATTTAAAAGTTTAATTAAATTTGTAAATGTTTCTTACTTTCCAACTGCAAGTAAAGCTTCAGTGTGTGTAATGTGAAGTAGAAGATTCCTGTTCTAGTTTAAATGTTAAATTAGAAAAACTTAACGAAACCAGGTTAAATCATAATTATTTAGCAAATTATTTACTTGTGTTAATAAATGTATGCTTTAATTGATTTTGAATAATTGAAAAATCTTGTAATAGATGCTAACTTAACGAAATTCATATTCAACTTTCAATAACACCTCTTTTGTTGCTTGAAAACTCATAAAATCAATTAAAATTAAGCTTAAAACATAAACATGCATTGCATAAATCGCATCATATAAATTTCGCAAAGCTAACTTACTGTACATTGGATCTTAAAGTAAGAAATAAAAAACTAAATGATAAGTAAGTGATAAAAACTTCAAGAAATTAAAAGGTATCTGCAGTTCAAAATATTTTTAAGTCAATTCATAGAATTTTTTCAACTCTTCATTTCATAACTACTTTAAGCAAAATGCTGTTTCGATATTAATATTATTTTGTTTGCTGCTAAGAGTTAATAGAGTTAATTAAGAAACTGCATAGAAAGAAATACTTAACGAAACAAATTTATTTTTTAAAATAAGCAAAAAAAAAACTGCCGTCTTGCTTCAAAGCTGTTTGTTCAGTTTTCATATGAAGCATATGCATGTAAGTATGTATATGTATGTATTTTAAAAATTGTAAACGAATTTCAAATAAAATAGTATCTAAACAAAAACTTGACAAAACTGATTTTTTTATGAGAGTAGCATTTCGTATGTATTCTTTTTCATAAATATAGCTGAATTGTTTTAATTCAAAAAACTGTTGTGAATAGTTTTTTTTTTTATCGAATGAAAGTAGTGAAAAACATTACGAAACTTAACGAAAATATTGTCAAAATTTGTGTCTTGTCTTTTTCACACAAAATACTTGGTTTCTTTTTGTCAGCTTTCCTAAACACAAAACAAGACAAGAGGAATGACAATAGACTAAACGAAACTAATTAAGTTAATTTTAACGAAACTTCTAGTCTATCTTGTGTTTCAAAAATTTTTTTGATACAAACTCATATGAGAATGCTACTAAGAAACTATGAAAACAGTAAAGAAAAAACTTAACGAAACAAAAAAATCATTTTAATTTGTTCATAAATTTCATACTATTCTTTTTCTCTTTTATGTGTCATATACTAACGTAAAAAGTTCCTTCTTTTAAAAACTTCCAAAAATTAAATAAAATACTTAACGAAACTAAACTAAAATGAATTATAGAAGTCTGTTTAGATCAGAAATGCCCATGAAGAGATTTATCCTCATTTTAACATGCATTTGCAAAATGTAAGTCCTGATGAATTTTTTTCACAAATCGTTAATCCTTGAGCCTTACACACTTCAGCAGCTTCATCAATTTATCATCAGTAAAATGAAGTATATTTTTGTTTTTATTTTTTCTCCTTCACAAATTGAACTCCAATATATTATGGTATGAATTAGTAATGATGAAACGCAAACAAATGTTACTAGCAACTATGATATGAGCAACTATGATACGAGTATAACGATGTTACGAATTCAAATGCCCCGAATTCAAATGCGACGAATTGTATGGAGGCTTTTTTTTCGTGTTGTATTCGATCTGGCAACAATAAGAGGAACGTTGTGAAATAATGATAATAATGGAACATAAGAGATGTTAGCTGATTGGTCAAACATTAGTATATAAGCCAAACAGAAGGTGGGGTTGGTTGAAATTTTTTTGTAAGGTCTCAAAGAATTATGAAGTCGTTGTCGGTGCAAAGGAAAAATGAAAAAATGATAGAGAAGCAAAAGAAATAAAATTGGAGGGGTGATTGCCATTGCATGTACATATGCTTGAAAGTAAGAAAGCTGGAACATTATAAACGTAAAGGCAAAAACAATGTAAGTAGGTTTGAGCATCTTGCAGACCTTTTAGAACAAGTTTTGGTCTTGTAAGGAGTTTTGTTTTTTAGATTTTAATGAAGGGAGGTCTTTACTAGAGCCTGTCGTAGAAGTGTCCGTGCATCTGTTCAGTTAAGAGTCCATTTGTTAGCTACTGTTTTGAAGTTTGATGATTTTTATGTGACTACATTTTTTATGTTTTAGGTTTAGGTTTTAGGTTTAGACTCAAATAATTTTGTTAATATATAAATACCTACATATCGTCGTCGGTGGAAAGCAAAATTGTTCTTAATCCACTTTTTACCGTTAATGAGATAATGATGCAGTTTTACTAATTTGAGGGTGCTCTTTCCGAATTTGAAAAGCGTTTTTGTCTAAAAAAATTTCTTTAGCAGATAATATAATTTAATTGGACATAGCACAATAAAAAATCAGGTACATATGTAAGTAGCTTTCTGAAAGTTAGACCCGAGTATTCTTAATTGTTCTAGGTTCCATCATATTTTGTTCTAAGTCCACTTTTTATTTAAGGAAAGTGCGTAGATAGGTACTTGTATAGGAATTTTTCTATGTTCAATTTTGGTTTTTAGTAAGAAAAATAGAAGTAGGTTTGTAGGGTTTCTTCAAAAGGAAAAAACAAACTTTATAAAAAATATAGGTAACTTGAAATACCGACGAGCAAAAAAATATCACTTTCAATCAAATTGAAACTTAAAAATCGCTTTTTAGTGGGGTGGCTTAGCATTAAAAAAGACCTCCATTATGCACTACTTTGTGATAAAAGCGTGAAACTTATATCTTTGGTAGTACTTAATAGAAGAGTTATTTTGAGATATTGGACCAATTTGTATTCCATCCGGTATGGTAGATCCAAAAGTTTTTGTCTGTTGCACCCGCATTGTTGCATTTTATAGTAAAGCTCAGGGCCGTCTTTAACTATCCTGGGGCCCTTGGGCACACAAGAATTTTGGGGCCCTTTTGGAAAGTAAAATATGTACAATGGTTGGCTTAAAGGGAAGGGTTATGGTTAAAAAGGGGTGCCAATATATCGTTTCATATAAAGTAAAGGGGGTGCCAATAATACGTGCATCGAGACATCAATCGTTGCCACTGCCAATAATTGTACCCTGTATCCGTTATAAGTTTCAGTTTGAAGAATTGGAAAAAAGAGCTCAAACGGATTGATAGATTTGCTAAAAACTCGGTACAGACGATTTCTACGTAATTTTCAAGAGCCGTTTTTTTTATTTTTTGCCTTTTTATTTTAATGTCTCTTTTTCAACAGATATCTCCAATATAAAGTTTTCGAGATATTGCAATTTTCTCAAAAACGGATAACGATTTTGCTTTAAAAAAAAAAATATGTTTTGCCGCAAATAAGGCCGCACTTTTGAAAGAAGAAAAATATTTTTTGGACCGTTATTAACGGTACCTACTTGCCATAGAACCGATTTCTTAATGAAAACGACACAACCGATTTTAATGAAAATTTTTACATAAAAAGGTTTATAGGTACTGATATTAAAACTAAGAAAACTTAAAAAAAAATTATTTTGGATTAAACAAAAAAATTAATTTTTTTTTTTTTTGAAAAACAATTTTTTTTAAAGTTATTTAATGAATTTTATGTGTCAATCTTTAAATACGAGAGCAATTCGCAATTCAAATTAAAACCATTGTACCATGGCGTTTTCCATTGAACCAAAACATTGATGTACCGTCGACGAGCCGGCAATAGTTTTTTCTCAAACGTTTTCCAACGGAAAAAGTATTGATGTTTTTTGCCGACGAATTGATTCTTTTTCGTCTTTTAATACGAATCTACTCATATTTTTACACTGATTTTAACACGCACTACAAATTTGACAGTTTTGCAAACTTCAAACAAAATTATTATTTAAGGAAAAAGATAATGGAAAAGAATTCGTTGTTTTTATTAATAAATAATAAATAATCTTACCTACAGTGGAAAAAAAGGTATTTTTCTTGTTTTTTGAAAATATTATTGTCTTATTTTTTTTTTTTTGAAAATTGAATTTGGGTCTGGTGGTTTGGATTTAAATTTTTTTCCGCATACAACGCCACATATTTTGCTTTCTTTTTGAAAACATATATTTTCCGTATAGGTGTAGAAAAAAATGTATTTGATTGTTTGGTTGCCATATAAAAACTAAAATTTTTTTGGTAGATGGTCTGACCGACAAAAATGTTTTGAGAATATAATATTCGTTCCTTCGGGCCCCCCTGAGAATGGGGGCCCTGGGCACGGGCCCCGTGTGCCCTTATGGTAAAGACGGCATTGGTAAAGCTAATGAAACAATTTTATTAATAAAATACATGATTTCGAGGTAATTTCAAATGCCCGATCGAATAAAATCAATACCAAAATGTCTGAACCATCATGGAAAAACTTATTGCACTCTTTATAAATAGTCATTTACTTAAAGAACAAGAAGTGAAGTGACAAGAAGTGATGGTCGAGACATTTTGGTATTGATTTTTTTCGATCGGGCGTTACAAAACACCTCGAAATCATGTATCATTTTACTAAAAATGTTTCATTGTCTATACTATGATATGCCACAAATCGAGTGCAACACAGAAAAAGTATTGTATCTACCCTTCCGGATGGAATACAAGGTGGCCCAATATCTCAAAATAACAAAATAACGATTGAACTATTTTTTAACGCTAAGCCTCCTCACTATAAGTTTTATGTTTGACTTCGTTCTACATAAAATGCTTCAAAAGCCAAGTTTAGCTATATGAGCAAATACGTGCGACACTTTCGTGCATTGTACTTATAATTATAATTACATATGCAGAACCTTCTCGTCAGGAGGCTATTGAGCCACTAAAAAAAAAAACAAATATAAGAAACAAAATCTTCACATTTCAGTTGTTTTGGTTTGGTGGGGGGTTACTTATAAATTTTTATTTAGTCAAAGTAACCACCAATCAAAATTTTTTAAAATGACCAGCCAATAGAAATTGCTTTTCAAATATATACTTAACCTACCTATTTAAAAATTTTCGCAACTACAAAAAAAAAATTCAAATTTCCTATTGGCTATTGCTTTGATAAATAAATTACAAAAATGAAACTGCCCCCACCAAATTGAAACGACTGAAAGTGAAATGCAAATTTGTGTTTTTTTTTTAGTGGGTCTCTGACCTCCTAAGCAGAGGGTGGTGTAGTTTGTATTACTCTTCTTCTATATTTTTAGCAGATATATATAATATAGATGAAAGATTTCTTCATTTATGTGGTCGTATTAGTCTAGGTGGTAAGGTGATTGCCTCCCACTCTCACTGTTTTGGGTTCGCATCCCAAAAGTTACATATGTTTTTTTTTTAATTTTTAATTTTTTTTTTTATTTTAAATTTCAAAAAATATTGCAATATAGCTGACGGTGACTGTCCCGTATTTCAACAGCTTGTTCCGGGTTTTTATTTAAGAAACCCGGGACGTATAAGTGTCCCGTATTTTGGAATTTGTCCCGTGATTGTCCCGTATTTGCACATTTTCTGATTTTTTTACCGACTTCCAAAAAGGAGGAGGTATTCAATTCTTCTGAATTTTGTTGTATTTATTTTTGTATGTTTGTTAACTCATAACTTTGGACGGAGTGAACCAATTTTAATAATTCTTTTTGTATTGGAAAGCTGGTGCTTGCAGTGTGGTCCAGTTCTGGCTATAGAATCTATGAGAATACCATAAAACCTAGTTTCGATCCCTGGAAGTCGGTTTTGTTTTTTTTTTTTTGATAAAAATGATTATTTATTCAAAATTTTAAAAATTTTGTACGGAAAACAAGAAAAAACAGTCTTTGGTTGATTTAAATTAAAAGCTTTTCTAATAAGTCTCCAAAGTCAAAAAACTCTTTTAGAGTAAGAAAAATTACTTGGACAGTTAAATGTCAGTGAACAACGATTGAAAACTCTCCAAATATTCTAGCACAGTGAAGAATTTCGGTGGTTAAGCTGCTTAGATGTGCATCGAAAAACTAAATTTTCGTATTTCGTCGTGCTGGTTTTATATGAAAATTTTCGTTTCACTTCAAGACTAGGCTTTAGTTTTAAAATTTTTTTGTCATTTTGTTTAGTTCCAGCTTGTATTTGTCGAGTTGAAAAGCTATGGCAGGAAAAGTTTTTTTTTTATTGAAAAAATATTTTTTTAGAAGTTTTAGAACAGTAGGTACCTATTATAAATCCGCTTTCTTGATTTCGGAAACGGCTTAAATGATTTCAATTAAAAAGGCTTCCATCAAATCGTCTAAGAAATCATCGTATCAAAATAAGGAAATTATGAAAATTCATTAAAAAAAAAATAATTCATTTTAAAAAAATCAATATTTTCAAAACGATCCAACGAATTTTTTATCTGTCCCGGGTTTCGCATCTAGAAATATGGTCACCGTAAATATAGCATATGCCATATGAATTTAAAATGATTTTTTTTTTTTAAAGAAAACCTTGAAAAATTTAAACGCGCAGTCTAATTTTCAAATGCTCAGAATGATCTTCAAAAATTTTTCAGCTTCCAACGTCTAGGTATTCAAAAGAATTTTTGGGTACACTCAGGTGTATACGTACTTATTTTTATTACTTCAAAAGAAATGATAATATTTGAAAGCTTTTAGCATTTTTATTTTTGAACTCATTTTTATGTGGAATTAGAAGATTTACACTTTTAGTCCACGAAATTACATAAAAATTATAATTAATTAGTTTAGTTATAGGTTGTCATCGAAAAAAATTGATAGAATAGCGTGAGGACATAAAAATAAATGTTTTTTTTTGCTTTTTTGATGAAATTTGATTGAGTTCAAAAAATTCTAGCTCTTTTTGTAGATGTCATATAAGGATGATCGATACGAATATTTTAAGCTCAAACAATAGGCTTTCAGATAGTATAAATTTGTTTATACACTGTTTCAGAAAAAATTGCATTTAATAGGTGTTTTTTTGTTTTTTTTTTTGATGTAAATGATTGTTTTCAATGATATATTTTATACTTTTTGCGCATTGTAAAAAGTTAAAAATGGTTTTATTCTTAAGAAAAAGGGTTTTAAGTTGCATAATTTTTTTTAAGCTTTTAAAATAAAAAAATTAATAGATTGAGAAAATAAAAAGGTATTTTTTTTAAGCTTTTTCTTGTAAATTATGATTGTTTGAAATAAGTAAACACTTCAATTGACTCATTTAAAAAAAAAGAACACAATCTGTTTTCTGACGACGTTATCACGTAAAATCATCGTCCGTAAACTGGATTTTTTAATTGAATATCAATTGATAATTGTTAAATTTTCAAAGTCCATACCTACTTTTCATAAGATTTAAGGTAAAAAGTTTTTAAAAAATTAAGTGTCACTTAATTTTACACTCATATATAAAGGAGAGTGGGCATTTTGGCCCATCGGTGTAACACATTGAGACATACATCAAATGAAAGGTCTCGATGAGTGTATTATTTTTTTGTATGGGCACAAGTCTGTATCTCGTGCAGGGAAAGTGCATTGGTAATCTATTAATTTTTTTATTTTAAAAGCTTAAAAAAAAATTATGCAACTTAAAACCCTTTTTCTTAAGAATAAAACCATTTTTTACTTTTTACAATGCGCAAAAAGTATAAAATATATCATTGAAAACAATCATTTACATCAAAAAAAAAAACAAAAAAACACCTATTAAATGCAATTTTTTCTGAAACAGTGTATAAACAAATTTATACTATCTGAAAGCCTATTGTTTGAGCTTAAAATATTCGTATCGATCATCCTTATATGACATCTACAAAAAGAGCTAGAATTTTTTGAACTCAATCAAATTTCATCAAAAAAAGCAAAAAAAAACATTTATTTTTATGTCCTCACGCTATTCTATCAATTTTTTTCGATGACAACCTATAACTAAACTAATTAATTATAATTTTATGTAATTTCGTGGACTAAAAGTGTAAATCTTCTAATTCCACATAAAAATGAGTTCAAAAATAAAAATGCTAAAAGCTTTCAAATATTATCATTTCTTTTGAAGTAATAAAAATAAGTACGTATACACCTGAGTGTACCCAAAAATTCTTTTGAATACCTAGACGTTGGAAGCTGAAAAAATTTTTGAAGATCATTCTGAGCATTTGAAAATTAGACTGCGCGTTTAAATTTTTCAAGGTTTTCTTTAAAAAAAAAAAATCATTTTAAATTCATATGGCATATGCTATATTTACGGTGACCATATTTCTAGATGCGAAACCCGGGACAGATAAAAAATTCGTTGGATCGTTTTGAAAATATTGATTTTTTTAAAATGAATTATTTTTTTTTTAATGAATTTTCATAATTTCCTTATTTTGATACGATGATTTCTTAGACGATTTGATGGAAGCCTTTTTAATTGAAATCATTTAAGCCGTTTCCGAAATCAAGAAAGCGGATTTATAATAGGTACCTACTGTTCTAAAACTTCTAAAAAAATATTTTTTCAATAAAAAAAAAACTTTTCCTGCCATAGCTTTTCAACTCGACAAATACAAGCTGGAACTAAACAAAATGACAAAAAAATTTTAAAACTAAAGCCTAGTCTTGAAGTGAAACGAAAATTTTCATATAAAACCAGCACGACGAAATACGAAAATTTAGTTTTTCGATGCACATCTAAGCAGCTTAACCACCGAAATTCTTCACTGTGCTAGAATATTTGGAGAGTTTTCAATCGTTGTTCACTGACATTTAACTGTCCAAGTAATTTTTCTTACTCTAAAAGAGTTTTTTTGACTTTGGAGACTTATTAGAAAAGCTTTTAATTTAAATCAACCAAAGACTGTTTTTTCCTTGTTTTCCGTACAAAATTTTTAAAATTTTGAATAAATAATCA